>NC_141064.1:5637315-5884815 GCF_041138505.1 Cibotium barometz | reverse complement strand
CTACACAGCCTCTTCCACCGAAGATGCTATACTACAGAGATCACTTCATGAGTATCACTGATGATGGATTTATAGAGAGGCCTAGATACATGGAGGGCTTTTTACCACACGGCTCCCGAGTGGCTATTGGTCAACTCAGAGTTTCATCACACCGATTGGAGATTGAGACTGGCAGAGCAGCACGGATCCCCCGAGAGGAGAGGGTATGCAGATTGTGCAGAGAGGAGGTGGAGAGTGAGGAGCATTATGTATGCAGATGCAGAGCATATACAGCCATCAGAGAGAGATATCCCATTCTATTCAGAGAGCCACGTTCCCTACGCCAGATCTTTGAGGCAGCAGACCAGCGCATACTGGGGAGATACATTCTAGACATACAGCGCCACAGAGAGACATTATTACAGGCTCAAACAGCTCCAGAGGGGGGGAGACAGACACAGATTACTGCATTTTTTCAGAGATCCATCCCCCTCCCAGCCCCTACACGGCAGGGAATTACTCTCCAGAGAGTAGAGACACTTAGAGCCCGCAGGAGACAGAGGACACCTGGCTTTCGGACACCACGCCTATACCAGAGAGAGATGACAGAGATCAGAGCTCAGTTTCACAGAGAGGGTGCGGAGCGACTGGCTCGCTTCAGAGCACACCCAGGCATGTTCTTCAGGGAGCTGTGGACACCCCCTTCACTGATGTATACCATTTTATACCCCCAGTATGGTACAGGATGGAGCTAGCTAGGTTGCATATCATGATTGTATACTCCATGCATATAGCTTTGCATTTCTCCTAGTAGTAGAGCTCCATCCCCTGCACACCCAGATTCAGCTTTTTTTTGTTCAGTACTTTTTCATTTTGTTGGGATGACAGAGGATACCCCATACAGGTACTCCGATTTGTCTCATAGGCCGAGTTCGGTCTTTTGGAAGACGTTTATAAAATCTTTCTCTCTCTCTCTCTCTCTCTCTCTCTCTCTCTCTCACACACACACACACACATAAGAGCATATATTCACACAAAGCCCTTCGTACTGAGGTTCTGTCAAACCTCCGAAGATGCAGGGCAGACTCAGCCATAATGAAGCCTAGCAGTGAGGGAAGTAGCAAATAGAAAGAATTAGTTCAGCAAATAAGTAGTTGATAGGGCAAATGCACCGCTAAAGATAGAAAGAATAAGCACAATATCAACTGGGCGCAACTCGGACGAAAACTTCACAATGTGAAATCTGCATGTCCGCTAATACGGCTGAATTATATACCTAGATGAATCCAGGAACATGCCCAAATTCACCTTTTAGGAACGTGCATGTTATATACTCATGGTAGTCAACCCACAAGACTATACAACTATCAACTCGATTATGCATAGTATGGACTACATACTATGCTAGAACCCTATATGGGGTGGAGGAAAAAGCAAACTCACAAGACACTTGAGTCTTTTCTCCACAAGTGGGGTGTCCATTTCTAGTTTCATCCCTTTCCCAAGGACAAAAAGATTGTCACATGGTAGAGGGGTTCCTGACAAGGAAAGCCCTTGCCTGGTGGAAAGAGTTACAATAGGAAAACCCATGACGTGGGTTGATTTCAAGAGGGTTCCGAGAAGAGTTCCTGCAAGTCAAGAACGAGTACAACATAGTGCCCAGGTTTAAAAGCATGGACATGAAGAATATGCTTTTTGACACCTATATACAGAAGTTTAGGGAATTGTAGGCACGGGCAACCACATAGATACCATAACAATACTTGGATTCTTCGTGGATGGATTGCCTGATGAGTATCAGCTCCAGATCAAGAATGGTATCTGATATGCTAAGATTTACAATGAGACTGTGGTGAAGAAATAGCCAAAGAAGACCCAACAACCCTCTTTATTGAACCAGCAAGAATCCCAATGTAAACGGAAGTTTAAGCATGCGAAAGATTTTCAAACTCCAACAGAGACCCAAAGTCAACCCTAGACTTCGAGATACCCCAATTCAAAGAACGCAAAGAAAACGAGTAGACACTCCAGGACAGGACATCAGGGGGTCAATACTTTACATGCAGTCAACGAAGACAAGCTGCTTGCAGGCTTTGAGATACCCCAATTCAAAGAACGCAAACAAAACGGAGTACACTCCAAGAAAGAACATCAAGGAGGGTCAAAACTTTACATGCGAGCAACACGGCCACATGAAGACAAACTGCCTATAGGCTAAGAGCAAGTCAAAGTCAAAGCAAAGTCAAAGGAGCCCATTTGACCCAGATTAAGGAAGATCCAGATGTGCGTGATTTTGTTATCCCACCCATGATTTTGTAAACTCATTTGGACTTTATAATATGATGAAAATGTCTAATTATGAAGTGTGTTATTCCACTAATTGGAAGTGATTCACTTAGATTAGATGTATCGGGGGCACATATTTTGAAGGCCATGAGGGTTCTATTGTCAATGTTCCTAAAAGTGAGTGCTTTATGTTCAAACTAGCAGTCGTCAGAATATCTCAAGGTAGCTAACCTTAGTTGTCAATGTGATTAGAGCACATCTTGTCCAAGGATTATTACAAATAGCTTCAGAGCGGGACATAAAGAAGACTCTTAGTCCTCAGGATATCCAACACCTCAAGTGTGTCCCAATTGGAGTTCTTCAGCTCTTGTGCATGGCATTCATATCAACACTGTAGAGTCGAGGACAAGTTGCAGTCTTGGTGGGGGAGAATGTGATGCACCTATCGGACACGCAACTTTCCTCTTGCCTATGCCGTCGTAGGCGAGATAGGCCACGACGGCATAGGCAAGAGGAAAGACGAGTCGGACAACACCATGAACTACTTGGGCAGCAGAAGGCTGGGTCAAGTAGCAAAAAAGGCTGGTCACTCTGCATAGAGTGGTCATGCACCTGGTCAAGCAGGCCAACCAGCATAAGGAGGATGTAAATAGCCCTAAAAACAGGCACATTCCCCTCCTCACTTAATCATCATACAATCCTTCTTGAGTAGTCATGTAGCTACAAAGAACTCATGTGTGCAATTGAAGGCAAGAATTTGTAATAGCCAAACAGTGCTTTGGGAAACAATGGTGATTTCCATGAACTTGGAGAGTTCTGCCTATGTGTCAATCATGTGAATTTTCCAGACAGCCATAGTACTTCCTCTAATGTAAATTGGGCTTGAGCTCTCGCAATTAAAACAAGATTCGCATAGATACTAGTATGTGTTCCTAGGAGCAAGTGCCTCACCCAAGGATGGGCTTCTGGTCTCCCTGTTTCTTCAACACTAGGAGCTCATGGAGGGCGGCTTCCCCACGGCCTTCAATGAGATTATGAGCTCCAGATCTATATATATACGTAGATGAATCCAAGAACATGCCCAAATTCACCTTATATGAAAGTGCAATTTATAACCTCATGGTAGTCATCCACAAGAAAATAAACCATCAACTCCGTCATGCATAGTATAGGATACTACGACATCCCACTAACGTCATCAGTCCCCAATAGTGGGTGTAGAACTTGGCATTAATATATGCTCTCACACACACACACACTCCACTCGCACGCACACACTTAAGAGCATACATTTATACAAAGGTCTATGTACTGAGATTCTGTCAAAGCTCCGGATATACAGAGCAAACTCAAGCCATAATGAAGCCTAGCACTAAGGATCATAACAAATAGAAAGAATTATTACAACAAAAAGGTAGTCGATAGGGCATATGCACCACTAAAGATAGAAAGAATTAACATAATATCAATTGGCTAGTACTTGCAAGAAAGAGACTGGCAGAGGGTTTGATTCACTTGATCCCCAAGGAGGGAGGTGACATGTTGGAGATTCGTCAACGGAGACCTATCACCCTCTTGGGGACAACCTACAAAATTCTAGCCAAAACCTATTGGCATATATGCTATGAATAGTGCTACATGTGAACATGGGCTAACCAAGGGTTTTTCCCCTTGGATATCTGGTGTGAAAGGGCTCCACCACTTTTATTGTTTTTTGATATGATGGAGTTGGCTCCACACATTCCAATGCAATCATCTTTTTGCATCTCATCATCATGTGTGTGCCTTCTTCTCTCTCTCTCTCTCTCTCTCTCTCTCTCTCTCTCTCTCTCTCTCTCTCTCTCTCTCTAGGCTAATGTGCCAAACCCTAGTTCAGCTGCAACCAGCAGTGGTATTAGAGCCACTTCTCCCTACCACGCAAGCTAGCGCCGTCCGACTGACAGCTATCCGTCCGGTGACTGTGAGGCATCTCACACATATACATGTATATGTATATTACGTCCGGCGGCTCTGTTCCCTTCCGGCGACTGCTCTATCCATTCCGGCTTACAGGTGGCCCTATGCTCCCGCCGCCCTTCTTGGCACGCCCCACCTGCTGCCGCCCGTTTTGCCTCCTTTCGCAGTGGGGCTAGTGCCCAATGCACCACCTCCGCCTAGCCACCCGCCTGCGCTCACACCACAGTGGGACAGCTTACCCCACTTTGCAGCTTACCTGGCAACTAACGGAATTTTGATAATTTTGGGCCCCCTTCCGTCCAGCACTTCCGCCGTCCGGCAGGTCACCATCCATCGCTTCGTCGGGACTTCCAGTGCCGCCGTCATCGTCAATCACTTCGCTGGCACCGTCGTCGTTCGCCGCCAGTTCAACGTCCACCGTCCCCCCTGCAATTCGTCGTCACCATTCGTCGCCTGCCTATTGTCACTGCCCATCACCCTCTCCTTTCGCGCCCACCTGCCTGCTCGACTGTTGTCGTCCTTGTGCTCCATCGCATCACCTACAAAGCGACCACCTTTGCAGTGTGGTCAACCTTGACGGCCTGCCCCACGCCCCTCTCCACAACTCTACAGAGGCAGATCTGCAGGGCTTACAGGTACTTGTTTTTGGGTACTATTCTTGGGGCTTTTGTGAATCGCATGCTTTATTGCAGAATTCCAAGTGCAAGTAGCAATACAGAGAAACATTTGGTGCAGGGTTCACTGTAAATTGGGGATTTTTTGAGATTCTTGCTTAATTGCATAATTCAAGGAAGACACGACAATTTCTTGCACGCAACTGCAGAATTTTTTACTTAATTGCAAAAATAAAAGCTGCAAGCTTTGCTAAAATTTGGGGGTTTTCAGAAATTCATGCTTAATTGCTCAATTGCAGCCACCAGTAGTGCTATAGGGTACACAAAGATTTGGGGCTTTTGCAATTGGGATAGAATTGAGGCTAACAGCACATAAAAATTTGGGGCTTCTCGCATTTGTGTGCAAATTGGCACATCATTCAGCTCTCTGGTGCCAAAAATTTGGGGCTTTCCATTCTATGGGCCTTGATTGGATGTTTATGCATTGATTGTGCAAAGATTTGCATTGCTTGTGTTGTCAGGACACTCCAACAATTACTACAAACTTGTATTGAGGTAAAAAGTTTGCTCAGGAATCTATGATTGTCTAGCATTGCACTCCGGTGCATTGGGTTTTTGCCTGCGGGTCCTTTTTACAGCATACTTGGTTGCAAGCGTTTGCATATCTCTTGGTAAAGAGATTTAGCATCATGACTAGAAATACAACCGATATATTCGGGGTTTTGTCCCAAGAGGACAAATTGGATGGCAGTAACTACACCCTCTGGAGTTTCATGGTCCAAAACCTTCTTGTGGCCAAAGACTTGTGAGGTTATGTATCAAGTGGAGATGTACGTCTTACAGACATAGCACCTAACACACTTGGCTGTGGTGCTCAGCAAGCTGCAGTACCTACTCCTCCCACACAATAGCAGAAAACATGGGATACATGATGCTTGCTTTGATTAATTTGTCAGAAAAGTGATCAATCATACCACATATCAGGTCTTGCAAGACCTCACGATAAGCTTGGGATGTACATGAAACCATGTATTCGGTAAAGAATGAGGCCAGGGTTGCATATCTCAAGAAGGAACTTGAGAACTTGGACAAGAATGATGGTGATAGTATGGCTCATCGTCTTACGATCTTCGGAAGCAGTTGCTCAATATTGATGAGGTCATTTTTGAAAATAAGCTGGTTTCTAGGACACTATCATCACTGCCAGAAACATCGTTCACTCTATCTATGTGAGGGAACCCAGAACCAATCTTGTTTGAAGAGTTGGTTGGCTTGTTACTATGGGAGGAGCAGAATCGAAAAAACAAATCTTCCGTTTGATGGGGCTTTTGTTGCCCAAGGCAAGGGGGTAAAGTCAAAAGCAATTTTCAGCCAAAGGCTGATTTGGGATAGCCTTCACAAAAGGCTACAAATGATGCAAGCAAGCCCGAGAAAAAGGGATTGTCACTACTGCTAAAAGAGGATATGTAGTGAACTTTGAGAACGACAAGTGCATAGTCAAAGACCGTGAAGGTGGCTATGCAGTAGTCACTTCCGGCACATTGTACCATAGGTTATATGAGCTTGACAGGTTTGACAAGAGAGAGCATGATGCTCATGTGGTTACCACTCTTACACCTGCCATGGCATGCCAGGTTTGATGCTTTTGCAAAGGCATCAAATGGTGTAGGACATGCCTCATGTAGAATTGCCACCAAAACATGTATGTGAAGGGTGCATATTGGATAAGATGCACAGAAATGCATTCCAAAAAGATGGATCAACAAGGGCTGTCCGGAAATTAAAGCTTGTGCACAGTGATGTGTGGTCCTATGCGGACACCATCTATTGGAAAGCATCTATACTTTGTAACCTTTATCGATGACTACTCCAAATTTGCTTGGGTGTATCCCTTGAAATCAAAATCTGATGTATTTGCATGTTTTCAACATTTTGTGGCACAAGCTGAAAATCAACCAGGTTGCAAAGTGCAGACTCTCCGTACAGATCAAGGGGTGGAATACATGTCCATTGTTTTCAAAGCTTTTATTGCAAAAAAGGACAAAGTATTAATGCACGATGCCATATTCTCCTCAGCAAAATGGTGTTGCCGAGGGAAAGAACAAGTCATTGATGGAAATGGTTAGATGCATGGTTAAAGGCAAAGGCTTGCCTCACAAATTCTGGAGGGAGGCAATCATGTGTGCTACACATGTGTTGAATAGATGTCCTACCAAAGCATTGAAAACCATAATGTCATATGAGGCATGGCACAAAAGGAAACCTAAAGTTAATCACTTTAGAGTTTTTGGATGTATTGCTTATGCACATGTACCTCAACAATTGCCAAGTAAGCTTGATGACAAAGCCACTAAGTGCATATTTGTGGGCTACAGTAGTGGTGGTAAAGGCTACCGTCTCTTTAATCCTTCCACACAAAGGATTGTTTCATGCACGTACTAAGCACATAGAGATTCATTATCATTATGTCAGGGAGAGGATACATGGAGGGGAGATCTCATTATCTTACTGCTCTACACATGACAATGTTGCATATTTGTTCATGAAGGCGTTGCCTCGAGAGAAGTCTGAAGCTTTCCACAAAGCTTTAGGCTTACTCTCCTACGGATAGCGATCTACTTCCGACCTTGTGCAAGTTCACATTGCCACTACAAGGAGGATTTATTGGCATATATGCTATGGGTAGAGCCACATGTGAACATGGGCTAACCATGGGCACTTTTCTCCCTTTGGGTTTTTCACCTTGTATATCTCGTGTGAAAGGACACCACCACTTTTATTGTATTTTGATATTATGGAGTTGACTCTCCAACTCCACACATTCCGATGCAATCATCTTTTTGCATCTCATCATCTTGTGTGTGCCTTCTTCTCTCTGTGTGTGTAGTCTGATGTGCCAAACCCTAGTTCAGTTGCAACCAACAAAACCATCAGCCATCAACTACAACCCCACCTCCCAGACTTGATCCATGGCACGTAGATAAGTTTTATCCAGGAAAGGAATATGTTGGATAGCATCTTCACCTTATAGGAGGTGCCGACCACCGCCCATCTACAGCAACAAGACGTGGCCATTCTTTTGCTGGGTTTCAAGAAAGCCTACGACAGGGTGGATTGGGGCTTTCTCGAGTGAACTATGGGCAAGATGGGTTTCCCCGTCGCCTGGATCTGAGGTGTCTCCGCCCTTTAGTGGCACAGCCAGATCGTGATCAAGGGCATTCGGGGGCGATAGGTTTCCAATTTCTCGTTCAATGCGCCACCTATCACATCTCAAGAGGAGCTCCTCGATTAAGAGTTTGCAGATGACACACTGGCCTACCTCTCTAGAGATGTGGAGAACCTTCTAAGGTTTGCAGATGCAGTCAAGATCTTTTACCAGGCCTCAAGGGCACGGATCAACTAGCACAAATCATGTGGATCTTCGGTTAGCTCATCCCCACCCCGGCTTGGCGCCCAGTTGAGTCCTCCCAGTGGATTCCAAGGGGTACCCCAATGTGTTGTCTTGGCTGCAAGTCAGTGAGGTTTTTTTTTTTATTAGAAAATTTGCCAGGCTAACGTTTAACGTTATGCCTGGGCTTTTTTGTGATCCGCGTGCGCTCTGGTGCGCTCTGCTGCTTCCCGAACCTGCACGCCGAAGTTCACGTTCGCTTCCTCGCTGCCGCCCCCCTTTCTCCGGTACGGTACCCGGTACGTCTCTCTCTCTCTCTCTCTCTCTCTCTCTCTCTCTCTCTCTCTCTCTCTCTCTCTCTCTCTCTCTCTCTCTCTCTCTCTCTCTCTCTCTCATTCATTAATCTCCGCTCGTAGGGGGTCGTTCGCCCCTGCTCGCCGCTCCCCCCTCTGTCGCTTCGTTCGCCGTTCGCTGTGCTGGCTGCTGGTACGGTACTGTATGCTTGCTCAGGCCCCCAAGGCAGCAACATAACTCTCTCTCTCTCTCTCTCTCTCTTTCTCGTCTCAATACATATTACATACTATCTACACACACACTCACACATGCATACTTATTACTACCTACAGGCTATGCAGGCGGCGGCACTCGTGTGAGACACAACATGGGGAGAAAGAAATTAGCAGTATGGGATGAAGTGATCAAGAACAAGGCCGACAAAAATTGGCGGTGCAAGCATTGCAACATTGTCTACACCGGCAGTGCACCACGTGTTAGAGCTCACCTTCTCCACATTACTGGCCAGGGAGTTGATGTGTGTCCCAGCGACATTCCCGATGATGTCATTCAGAAATTGGGTGAAGATCCAAGTGTTGTTCGTGCCAGAAAGAGAGCCCGAGTTGAGGTTCAAGGTACGGCACCTTCCATCATAGATTCCTCCCAGACTTCACCATAACAGGATGTTCCCGCATCATCAGTTGCCGGTTCTTCTCGAGCTCTAGCCTCTTTTCATCCACATAGCGGTGGTGCACATCCATCTTTCACCCCAAGCCCTCCACCTCCAAATGTGCCAAAGAAGTCTCTTCAACAAAGTTGGGCCAAAATCAAGCATGAGAATGCAAGACGAAGAGTTCGGCAATACTTCTTCGAGTGCAATGTGCCCTTTGACCATGCTCGCAAGCCGGCTTTTCTACACATGCTTAGTGCGGTGGCGGATGCGGGGCCCACATTCAAGCCTCCATCATATGAGGTTCTTCGCACCAAAGAATTGAAGGTAGAGGTCATGGACATTGAGAAGGAGCTAGCACCAATACGGGTGGCATGGGCAAGGTATGGGTGTACTATTATGTGTGACGGGTGGTCGGACACCAAACGCCGCCCTCTCTTAAATATCCTTGTCTCTTGTTGTCTCGGCACCATGTTCTTGACTGTCATAGATGGCTCTGGGGAGGCACATACAGTTGAATTTATCTATGGGCATCTAAAGGCAGCAATAGAACAAGTGGGAAGCGAGAATGTGGTTGCGGTAGTCACAGATAATGCATCCAATTGCAAGGCTGCCGGCGCACTAGTGGAGAGAGACTATCCACAAATCAGTTGGGTTCCTTGTGCTTCGCATTCGATTGATCTTCTAATTGAAGATGTGGGAGCCATACCATGGGTGGCGGATGTGGTGAAGAAGGCTGAGTTTATGGTAAACTATGTGACAAGAAAGCAACGAGCTCTTGGTATCTATCGGGCAAATTGTGAGACGGAGCTCGCAAAGCCTTCAAGTACCCGCTTTGCCTACCTCTTCATTGTCCTCCAAAAATTGGTAAAATGTCGACGTGGTTTGCGGCGTATGATTACGGATGACAGATGGATTTCATGGGATGGTAGCCGCACCGAAAAGGGCAAAAGATTTGAGGATCTCATCTATGAGGCAGTCTTTTGGCATGATGCGGAGTGCATTGTAGCATTCATGGAGCCATTGATCGCAGCACTATGCCTTAGCGACTCGGAGGGATGCACCATGGGCCTCATCTACGAGTTCATGGAGAAGGTGGGCACGGCCTTCAATGCAAGCAACCTCTTTGATGATAATAGGTATGCTACTTGCAAGTTGTAGGATGTAAGTCGTTCTTTGCTTTTGACTCTTGAGTCTTTTTTCTTATAATGTATTCTAGATTCTAATTTATTGTCTTTTGTTCTAAACTTCTATGTCAAAAGGATGGATGAAATCAAGGAGATATGGCAAACACGATGGGATTGGTTTCATCGTCCAATTCATGCTGTTAGCCACATCTTGCATCCACTTTGGAGACAAGATGCTCAGAGACATGATCGCGAGCTAAATGTGGGATGGAGAGAGTACACCACCAAAGTGGAGAGAGACCCAATAACGCAAGATCTTCTCGAGACCCAGCTTCTTCGGTTTCGCGACATGCATGATGTTGATTTTGGCTCACCACGAGCTAGTCTTCGAGATGCCCAGCTTAAACCTGTCAGTTGGTGGGAGAAGTATGGTGGTGACTGTGCCGAGCTACAGCGCATTGCTATGAGGGTTCTCTCACAAGATTGCTCCTCCGGCGCTTGTGAGAGAAATTGGAGCTTGTTTGCGACCATACACACAAAGAAAAGAAATTGCTTGTTGCTTGCACAATTAAAGCGTCTTGTCTTTGTCAATTCCAATCTGAAGCTTCTTCGAAAGAGGGAAAAAATGAAAGCAATCAATGAGATCAATCCCGACACTTTCAAGGTTGAGATTCGCATGGAGGAGCTAGTGCACCCTCGTGACGAAGAAGATGAAGTGTGGGCTTTCCTTGCAACAGAGAGAGCCTCTTTTGCACATCAGACTCGCACGAGGACCGGCACCATAGGCAGGGGCAGAGGCAGGGATAGAGGCAGAGGCAGGGGCAGAGGCAGAGCCAGGGGCAGGGGCCTTGAGACAGAGGCAGGGACAGAGGCAGAGGCATGGGCAGAGGCAGAGCCCGAGCCAGAGGGAGAGGCCAGCATTAGTGATTGGAGTGTTAGTGAGGAGGATGAGCATGACCATGACCATGGTGGGGATGATTCTAGCTCAGAGTCCGAGTCTTGACTCTGATGAATGACTCATGAGTCACATTTTGTATGCCACATTCCAGTATCTACAGACTAGTGGCTCATTTTTATGTATGGCATATGTTCATTGTTATTATGTTGCGGGCCACTTGCGGCTTCGTCCTTATTTATGTTAGGATTCAGGATTCAAGATTCCCATTTTGTGATTTTAGATTCATGAGTACTCAGTACATTTCATGATTATCTTGTATTCTCTAATCTCTTTAAGCATGATAATGATTCATAACTCAAGTCTCTCCTTGTCTTTCAAAATTAAAGTTTAAAGTTTAAACGTTCATAAGTTCATAAGTTATAACTCCAGTCTTGAGTCTTAAAGTTCAACACTTCAAGTTTCAACTTGTAACATGTATGTGACATGTCTCGACCAAATGTAATTAAACTAGTGTTTTTTATTTTTTTTAAAAACGGCGTTTTTTATTTTGGCCCCGCGAAAAAGACGTATAATACGCATATTATACTTTGCCGTATTATACGTCCCGTCCCGTACCTGGCTGCTATGGATGAGGACCCGCCGCCTCAACCCGGCCTTCGAGGATTACTTTGCGGCCAGCCTTTTCCGGGGGCTAGGACCACATTTGTTTTGCTCTCCGCCGGTCTCCCCCCCGACCCTAGAAAAGGAGAGACTCCGTCGTTCACTAAACTAGAACCCCCGATGACCCTCCTCAGCCAAAGTGGCTAGAGAGAGATTATGGAGATTATGGTTATGGGAGGGCCAAACACTGATGAGATTGCAATGGAATCCAAGCGAGTGGTCGTGGCACGATCCCTTCCGACATCGCCTTTTTTGAGTATACACTCCATCTGGGCCGAAGGATTCCGATGCCAAAGGTTGATAGTACACCTGCAGCAGCAGTGCATTGGCAGACCCAAGACATCCCCACGCGTTTCCTCCGTGATTTTTGAAAATGACTGTGAGGCACGTTTTGGCCATGGAAGATTACTCTTTTCCTTTGCCACATAGCTCACAGGAGCTCAACAGTGCGGTGGGCACATGGCTGGCAGTTGAAGGTCGATTGGCACTCGGTTCTAGGTATGGACACCCACAAGAGTCATAGCGTCATTGCCTTTGGGATTGTCCCAAAGCGCAGCAAGTCTAGCAAAGGATCCTCTGTATCTCCACTATGGACCGAGCATGTACCCATGCTATTACCTGGGGGGCGATAGCCTGGGCCTCTAAGTCAACACTAGCCCTAGCATATGAGGAGACAAAACAGGGCCTCGCCCTTCTCCTCTCTCACCGCAGTATCACAACACCCCCATTTTCAGTAGCCCAAGAGGGGAGGAGTAGCACACGCACGTGTCAGAGGTGGGAGATCATTAGTAGTATTGCAGCCTAGCACATTTGGCGTGCTCGCTGCAACAAGGCCATAGAGGGTACTACCACACCACCCGTCGAGTCCATCCAAAGCATATGTACGGACACCATAAACACCCTCCATGGCCAGTGGGAGAAGTTGCAAGGCGGCTCTGAGCGTATTTAGAAACGCCCACAGGCCTTTGTGCGGATCTGGAGTAGCGGTCATTTCCTCAAGGTCAGAAACAACAAGGTTACTTGGCGTTACAAGCCACCTGTTTGGTTTACCCCCCTCCCTCCCTCCCCTCCCCCCCCCCCCCCCAACCCCCATTGTGTGAGATGGCCTTCCTCCAAGAGCAGTCAGCAACGAGGAAGAGACCATCTTTGTCCCCATCTGTTTTTTCTTCTTGTCTCACTTGATTGAGACTGTGTCATGTGCTTAGCCATTTCGGCTGCATTTCGGTAACTAATGGAAGGATCTTTTCTTTTGGGTGGGGTCGCAGGGGGAAAGGGGGGGGGGTGGGGTGGGGGGATGTTTGTGCAAGTTTTCCGTTGTATATTTTTCTCTGTTGACACATCACAACTCTCACAGCACCAGTAGGTCTATACAGTGAGTGTGAAAGTGTGTGTGAGTGTGAGTGTAAGTGATTGGAGTAGGGCTTATCAGCATTCATTGGCTGCACTGCAACCCAGAAAAGCATACTTCCTCTCCAACTTTGGTGTACGCTTAGTTGATGATGTTGTTGATGATCAAGGCAATGTGGTCTCAGGCTATCAAAAGATATAATCTGGGTACGCATCACACGCATGTATGGCATGAAGTAATTTCTATATTGCAAGATTTTCAGCCAGTGCGTCCACTTGAGGACTAGGAAAGATTAAGACACTCGGAATTGGATAGGCAACTTCTAGATTACTCTCCTTTCTCTTTCATCACCTCACGGCAGCTACAGCTTATAAAATTTTGCTCCCTCCACCTTGGATACAAACACATGCAAATCAGTTGTGGCATGTAAACAAACCTCTTCGCTCGTGGAAGGCCTCTTTGACTCATAGTCACCAGAAGTGAGAAATGGGAACGGAAACATTCAAGGAATGGAAACGGGAAAACGAGTTTTTAGGGGTAGAAACAGTCGTTTCCTGTGACAATATCACTTGGGAAACAAGAAATGGCCATGGAAACGGATGGGGTCTTGAAACGGAGAAAAGCGTTTCTAGGGGCTGAAACGGCCGTTTCCTGTGACTATGCTTTAACTACAGTTTGGAACACCAAATTGCCACTTACACAACAACTTTTCTTGTGGAGATGCATTGTGGGTGCATTCCCAGTTGGCACCTTCTTAGCTAAGAGAAACATTGCACCTACCTCTTGCAAGAGGTGTTCTCATCATCAAGAGACAGTTATTCATTTGTTATGGGGTTGCCCCTCTTCTCGTGCTCTCCTGGATAGACTGTTGGGAAATTCTTCTAGATGTTCGACCCCCTTTCTTCACCTCTGCCAGATTATACGGTTTTCCTTTCCTGAACTAGATACTCAGCTTTGTGGACGATCTACCATGCACGAAATCAGCTAATTTTCTGCAATGAGGAGATCATATGCTTTCCTTTTTTAGGAGGTCTATTTACCTTTCACTCGGAGATTCTTTTGACCTCACAGATCTTTCCTCTCAACAGTTTCCACTGTTTCTGATATCTGAGTAGTAGCTATACCAAGGTGAATGCACCATACAATCCTTAATGAAGCAATGATTTCACCAAAAAAAATGTGTGTGTGTGTGTGTGTGTTACATAAGTATATATCGTACAATCTTGCATGTATATATTTATCTATGTATGCATGTATGTGTGTGCATGCATGAGTATGTATAACTTTTATTTAAAATTTTGCTTCATTTATCACCATAGGAAAACTTAATAGAAATACCTGCAATAGAAGGTGTTCCTTGTGTCTGGGAAGCCTGACGTAATTATAAATCAATGGTAAGAAATACATATAATCAACCACCTTTGCATGAAGAAAGCTATATAATTGTCAAATACTGCAAGCTTGAAAAATTGATCCATGTTACAACCAAGATATTATCACTACATCACAACTTACTGTTGCGTCAGGCTTAGGAGTGTTGCATTTTTTTATATTGCACACTGTTCGGAACGAGTAATTGGTATTACCACACTTTGGGCATGTCCAATCACCATCCGATTTGACATCTTGACCTACATAACGCTTGAGCCGATATTATGAGGAGAAAATCATGCATGTTCAAATTCATTAAATCTTTTAAGTTCCAATTACCTCCTCTTCTTTTACGAGAACCGTTCTCCTCCATATACACTCCAGTTCCAGGGCCGGCAGGAAGCTGTTTACACCCAGGAAAAGCTTTTAAGGAAAATAGCTAGGACACTCAAACCAAGGGTTCAAACACTACCTAGGCTTGTTACACTACTCCCTGGCCGTCAATGGGGACCTATCTAGGCCTCCCATGGTTCAGAATTCTGCCAAAGATCACTTAAAAAGGACAAATAGCTACCGTTGGCCCTCGTGCCATGCCAAAGCTCATTCCATAAGCTCCGTCCATTACTGATGCTGTGCCATATCCTAAACCTGATCCCGCAGCATATCCTATGCCTGCAATGAGTCCCACCACATGAGTTGAAGTGAATAAAGAGTAGTACTTGAATGTAGTTTAGGTACCAATAAATTGTCTAAAAAGGAGTATCCAAATGCAATTGTCCAAAATAAAGACACAAATACAGCCGGCCAAACATACCTCCACCCATGAGAGCGCTTGGAGGAGGAGCATAAGATGATTGCATAGGGATTGAGCTGTAAGATGATTGCATAGGGATTGAGCTGTAAGATGAAGGGATATTCAAAGAGCTGGTGTAATCATATGGTAGACCTGTTGCAGAAGGGATACCCATGGGCACCCCATAATTTGGGCCCAATCCCAATGGCACGGATGGTGACGCACCCATGCCGCCACCCATGTAGAGTGGTGTTGGTATCTGCTCATGAACTTGTGGATAAACTGGCCCCACTCTCTAGCCCACCAGCAGCAGATTTTCCCCCCAAAAAAAAAAGTACATCAGTGAGGAAAGTTTACCATGCCTTGAAAACAAAACTTAAAGAAGCCTGGCCCAACCTAGAACAAACTGTACCTGTGGAGCAGCATGAGCTGGTTTGGATGCTCCACACTTCCGCAAGTTGCATGTAGTCCTAAAAGAAAAATTCACATTTCCACATTTCGGGCAAGTCCAATCTCCCTCTCCTTGTGGAGCTGAAAGATCTCAAACACGGCAGAGCTTAAAAACCAATGTGCTTCCACTTGATTTCCACACAGGTCAAAAACCAAAGAACAGAAAATCATTATACGAAAATATGTCCACTTACTGTCTCCACGTGCACGCTTTTGGCCCCCAGATCCTCTGTAGTCCATCTGTTGGGACAAATCTTCAAATTTAAAATCCTCTCTCTCTCTCTCTCTCTCTCTCTCTCTCTCTCTCTCTACTGGCACACTCCTAATTCAAACGGCTCTATCCCTAATAGGCAGAAAACACACATGCAATGTGCCACGAAAGCAAAAATTTGGCTAGCCCTAGATCAAAAGCTGATCTGGCACTGGTGCCCAACTGTACAGTATACTCTAGAACCACCTGCATGCAAATCTGGCTGAAGCAAGATAGGGTCTGAAACCAGCTGTGAGACTATTGGTGCAATACAATGCAAGTGTGAACAGAGATGAAATATTAGCAGAAGACTACAACACACAAGCATTCACAAGTGTCCTACGCTACTACTCCTATTATGTACAATGAAAAGAATTCCTCCGTACAAAAAGTTAACCCAAAAGGTGAATTTCCCTAGATCTCAATACAATGCCACTGTTGGATGCGAGTGCCCAACCCAACAATGACTGCAGATAAGTTTTCCAGCCTAACATCCTCTGCTGAATAACTCCTGATAAAATCTAAGATATCCAGATAGAAGCCTAAACGCCCCTTACATAGGTGCAAAGATGTAGCATGCAATAGGTTGACCATCATTTTTAAACCAATGAGTTTATGCAATCCACTTTAGTTTAAGAGAGAAGAGTTGAGAGAGAAGATGAGAGTAGACACCAGATTGGGTCCCAATTACCCACTTAAGGGCCCCCTGCAAGCAGGAGTATTTGCTTGTATTACTTTGGAGAGCTTTGTACAATGATATGAATAATGAATGTGGACTGCCAAACACAAGGACAAGGAAGCCCAGAGCCGATCGGAGGGTTTCCGGGAGCAGGAGAGGAGTCTGAGGAGTAGTCTTGCCTCTTTACAACGGCTCCAAGAGAGGTCCCCTGATCAAGGTGGTTCCAAACGTTATGTACTGTACGGATCCGTACGTACTGTACGTTGTTTGGTACGGAAAAAAATTTTAAGGTACGTAAAAATACGTACTATTGGTAAAAATACATAAAATGTCAAAAATTTCAGCCACTTACATTAAATTTCAGTCCATGTCCACATTGACATATAAAACTTTTGAAATAGAGACACAACAAGGTCAAAAACCTACTAATTCAAAAGTGAGAAATTAGAATCACGAAGTCGTCAATCATACTTAATAAGTTAATCGTACTTAATACTTATTACTTATTACTTAAGACAAGTCACATTGTCACAAGTGAGTCGTGACAACTCACAATTCACATCAAGAAATGATGAAATTTGAAAATGAGTCTATGAATAATGACAAAATGTACCATGTCCATACAACACCAAATCAAAACTATGGTAATCCAAATCAAAACTCATCATCCGATGAGGATGATGACCCTGGAGAATCAAGCATATAACCCTCCGTGATGACATTGCCCTCGTCATCATACTCAGGCCCTGTCATCATGGGCACAGGTGGGTGGGCTGCCTCAGATGTCCCTGTCCCTGTCCCTGTCTCTGCATCATCCTGCTGGGTAGTGTGAATGAGGCGAACGGCCTCATTCGCACGTGCTCGAGGAGTCTGAATAGGCAGCTTCCCTCTCCGGGCGCCTCTCCAGCCAGAACTCTCTGCATCTGCAGGTCCCTCATGTAGCTGAATTTTATAAGCTCGGGCTCTCGATCTCGTCACCCGCCTGTCTACACTCTCCAGCTCTCTATGCAGGAGGCAAAGAATCTCGGCCTGCTCATCTCTCAACCGTTGCTCTGCCTCATCAATGGTGGTAGGATCTGGGACCAGCTTGACACGTGTTGGATCCACCTATTCAACGTAAAGCCAAAGAGAATGCGGAGTGTCAACGACTCAACTTTTTGTATACTATAGTATAAAAGCTATGTAAATGGGAGGCCAATCCCCACAAGCGAATGAATAGGATAAACTCACCTGTTTTGGGGTGCCCAAAGCATGATAAGCTCGTACGAGCTTCATGTTGGCCCTACAATAGACCAGTCTCTCTAGTTGAGAGGTGCTCAAACGATTGCGTATCTTTGTATGTATGAGCGAGTAAGCGCTCCAGTTGCGCTCACAAGCACCTGCTGAACAATCCTGCACTCCAATTCAAAAAAAGTGCTTCATTCATGTGAGCTCAGCAATTCCCAATAAGCTTCACAAGACTAGTTCATAGTCCATAGTACATACATGATATACATACCTGAGATAGCACTCGCAGAGCTATATCTGTAAGCTGTGGAAGACCCTGTCTTCCATAGTTTTGCCACCAAGTAAGAGGAAGCTTGGTGGCCTCTGGTCTAAGAGCAACAACTCTGGCAAATGAGGGTCCCAAGTTGTTGACCCAACTGCAGAGCTCCGCATCAATCTCCAATTGCTGCTCCACATCATACATACTATTAATGTATCTATCTCGTAAGGTGAGCAGCTCCCTATCATGAAAGAGAAGTGGCGTCTTGTAGAAAGGATGGAGGAATGCAGCCATCCCATGAATGGGGCGACTCATATACCCCCATCGATAATCCACAATAGCCAATATATCATCTCGGCTGCAAGAGTAAAATAAACAGAGAAGTAGAGCAATTAGTAAGTCAAGACTCAAGACTCAAGAATCAAGATTCAAGATTCTGTAATCGGCCATCAAGAATCAAGATTTTACTTACCAATTCTGTGTCAGGGACGTACAGGCTGCAATATGACTCTTCATCTGCATGAAGAGGTGGTACACTAAGCCCAAAGTGGAGCCCTCCATGTCTGTGACTCGCAGAAGTACAAATACTGGCTGCAAAGCCACCAAGAGAGTTTGCACATCCGTCCAGAGGGTCTCATCCAGTATCCGTCTCTGTATGTATTTGGTGGGCTCTGTCTGTGAATGATACATATCTCTCCACTTTGGATCCACAACTGTCTGTAATAGTGGATCTCTCAATTTGAAAAGCCTGTGTAGCACCAAATACATATAGGCAAATCTTGTCTTGGATGGCCGCACCATATCTATGTTGCTGTGGCTCCTAAAGATAGCCAATGCCTGCTGCTTCTTTCTGAAGAATGTAGTGATCTTCGTGGCATCAGAAACTGTGGGTTGCACCCAACTCAGCTTGCCTATGTCCTCCATAAGTAAATCAAGGCAATGGGCTGCACAGGGAGTCCACACAATGCGAGGAAACTCCGCCTCCACCATGTCTCCCATTGCCTTGCAATTAGCAGCATTGTCTGTTACAACCTGCACCACATTCTCTGGACCAACTTCAACAATTGCCTGGCGAATGTGCTGATAGATACTCTCAGCAGTGATGCGTTCGCCTGCCTTCCCAGCATCCACAGCGCGTAAGAAATACGTACCAAGACATGAAGAGACAAGAATATTGATGATGTGTCGTCGCCGTGTGTCACTCCAGCCATCTGAAATGATAGTGCAACCAAATTGTTGCCAACCTGCTTTCACTGGCACCAATGCCTTGTCTATCAAGGCCTTTTGCTCATCAAGCATCGTGGTGCGCATCTTTTTGTACTCAAGCCCTGACCATGACTCCGTGTGTCCAACCTGGGCTATAGCTCTGACCATCCTCTTCCATTGGTCAGTCCTCAAAACATTGAAGGAGATATTGCACTCTATGAGAGTGCGAGCAATCTCCATCTCAGCCACCTTTTGCCTTTCTTTGACCCAAGACTGTGCATGCACACGAGAAGGCAAGGTGGTTTGCCTTTCCGTATATGTATCACCCTCATTCTCATCTTGCATGACAGAAGGCCTCTTTCTCGCACACGATGCCTACTCAGAAGAGGCAGGCTGAGATTCATCAACCTGCGTGGATGGACCAGCCAAGTCCCCAAGAAGAGCATCATGAAGTGCATCCTGTGTCTCTTGTGTGCCTCTTCCTCTTCCAGCTGCCCCCATTGCAGGGAAATTTTCAGCAATCAACTGATCTCTCAATGCTTGTGGCACTCTCTTGCACCCTGCACAATTGTTGGTGGTGCCAATGCCTGTGAGGTGCTTGATGACACGAGTAATTGTACTCGTGAGGGTGAAATTGTAGTACTTGCACTGCCATTGTCGAGTGCCACTACCTGCCTGCCCTGGAGTAGTCACGATGCGAATGACGTTTGTGTGCTCCTTCCAGTATGGGTTCTCTCGCTTCGGCATGATTGCTCTGACAAATTCAATGCACAATGCCACACAATTTCAATCAGGATTCAGCAATCGTGCAATGCATAATATTTAGTGGGCAGCTCAGGTAAGAGTGAGAGTGAGAGTGAGAGGGAGAGGGAGAGAGAGATTGAGAGCTAAGTGCATGGTCCACAGATGGTGGCCTAAGGTTCTGAGAGAGAGAGAGAGTTATGTTGCTGCCTTGGGGGCCTGAGCAAGGGTGGGTGGGAAAAGGGCCCCGACAGCAGATTCGCAGAAGAACACGGTGGATACAGCACCACAGAACATGGCTGAGCAACAAAGGGGGGCGAGAGCAGAAGAACATAGAAGCAAATGGGAAGGCCTGGGGAGAGAGAGAGAGACTGTACCGGAAGGTGAAGCAAACGGAAGGCCTGGAGACTCGGACGGGGAGAGAGAGAGAGAGAGAGAGAGACTGTACCGGAAGGTGTGCGAGGCTCGAGCGCTGGCGACTGTACGAAGCGACGAGTCCAGGTGCTGTCGTCGGCTGGCGGCAGTACGGATCGGCGAAACCCAAAAGAATGCGAAACCCCAAACAAAAAGCCTATCGCAGGCGATCAACGAAAACCCCACCCAAAAAAAAATTCCACACGTACGGATCGATCCGTACGTACGGATCTCCGTACTGTACGGATGTACGGTACGGAATGCATCCGTACGTACGTTTTGATCCAACCTTGCCCCTGATAGCCATTGGATCAAGAGTCAGCTTGCTGTCGCTCGCACGGAGATCAGATCCATAGAGGAGAGGAGGCTGGAGTATAGGTATCACGCCACGGCCTCTTTCTAGACTCAGGCCAGCAACAGAGTCACAGGGGATTTCTTTGAGATAGCCAGCCCCCATAGGAGGAGAGACAATATTCGCAGGTTGCGTGGTCAGGATGGAGCTAATGTTTCAGATCCCCCCCCCAGGTGAGAGCCATCGCCACGGACTTTTTTCGATCTCTCCTCACAGGTGCCCCAGTATCTCCACAGGTGGCAGGCGCACGCGAGAGGGTCTGGCGGCATACGAGGGAGGCGGTTCCCCCTTCTCTCCAATCATTCTTATTGACACCTTTTACTACTAAGGAGTTGGCAAAGGCACTGACGGCACTTCCCAGGGGCAAGTGCCCGGTTGTAGACGGCGGGCTTCCAGTCTCTTTCTTTCTTCACCATTGGGACCTCACGGAAGGTGGCCTTCGTGCTGCCTTCAATGAGATTATGATCACAGGTGCTATGCCAGAGACGCTCTCAGAGGGCTTGATTCATTTGATTCCCATGGAGGGTGGTGACAGATTGGATATCTGGCAGTGGAGACCCATCACCCTTCTAGGGAAAGCCTATAAGATCTTGGCCAAGGCCATCAGCAGGAGACTTCAGTCCTTTCTTCCACACTTCATCCACGACACTCAGACTAGCTTTGTTCAGGATCAAAGCATTTTGGACAACATCTTCACTTTTTGGGAGGTGATAGCTTCGGCTAGCATGCGACAGCAGGACCTCATTGTGCTACTCCTAGACTTTGAGAAAGCTTATGACAGGGTGGATTGGAGCTTTCTGGAGGGCACAATGAGCCGGATGGGATTCACCATGGAGTGGATTCGTGGAGTCTCGGGACTTTACTCAGCTTCACACACCTAGGTTCTCATTCAAGGAGCCCGTGGTGGCGACAGATTTCCCCTTTCCCGCGCTCGATTAGACAGGGTTGTGCTCTGGCACCGTACCTCTTCCTATTCATCGTCGAGGCCATGAGTCATTTCCTCTCCACCCAGGAGACCAGGTTGAAGGGATTGCGTCTTCCCGGATTGAGAGTTTGCAGACGACAAAGCAACTTTCCTTGCTGGAGATGTTGGAAATCTCCAGAGATTCGCGGAGGCGATTGAGATTTTCTGCCGCGCATGAAGAGCGCAAATCAACTGGCACAAGTCGTCGTTAGAATTTGGTACATCTCATTGTATTTGGGCAAACCCTATTTTTGGGTATTATGTAATTCTTCCTATGTAGTAGGTTGTGGACTAGTCTGCCTATTCTAGGAGTAGTCGGCCAGGTCAATGGTCACATATGTACTATATAAGGAGGCCTCCCATATCTCACTTTAACAGTTCATTCCCGTGCACAAGTTCAACAATATCTTGCTCGCTAATTGCCATTGTAAAGCTTCTTGCTATTATAAAAGGTGATCTTGTCCACAAGCTCTCTCTACTCTCTCTCTTGTTTAGTTTATGCTTCTGCCTGTGCATTCTCCAACATGGTATCATTAGCTTAGGTTCCGGCTGCTCCATCCTTCTGCAAACTGCTCACCGTCTTCAATTGTGCCTTGCGTTTTCTTCCATAGCTTCTCCCGGCTAATGATCAGTGAAAACAGTGGCTGCGCTTCACCATTTTGCTGCGTTTTCTGGTCCGGCCAGCCTTCTGTTTGCTATCGGCCAGCCTTCTTGGCTGCCTTTTCTTCTACAGAGGCAAGCTGTGAAGTTTTATGGTCCAGCCAGTCCTCTCCTTGCTGTCGGCCAGCCTTACAGGCTGCGTTTTGTCCTACACAAGCAGGTTCTTGGAGTTGTGGCTGTGTCTTCTGCTTCAGCATCAGTTGTGGTGTGTTTCTTGCATATGGAGTTGCCAAACAAGTCGCACTACATCTCCTTCTTCCTCCACGAGTCCCTACCCTTCCGGTAGGAGGTTCCCGATGGTTTCTTGGATTGTTTTGCTGCTGTCCAGCCTCTGTCTCTCTCAGGTTTGAGAGGGGGCTGATTGGTTCTGGAGCCTCGCTTCGTTCGAAAGCACTTGAGAGGAGTCTTGGAGAGCTGAGATTTGTGTTCTTTGTTGTTGTGGATACGGCTCCCCCCTGTACGAACAAGGATGGCAAGTTGAAAGGACCCAACTATGCCCATTGGAAGCTTCAAATGCGGATCTGGTTCATCCACAAGGATTTGTGGGATATTGTGGGCACTAAGAGGAAGCCCGAGCATCCTCAGAACTCTAGGAGGTGGACTCAGGATCAAGAGGATGAATTCGTTGCAGAATTACAAGACTGGGAGAATCGAGATTCGAAGGTACATTCAATGCTTGTGCGGACCATCACAAAGGAGGTCTCACCGGCCATGCAAACTCTCACCAGTGCTCATCAAGGATGGTCTAAATTGGAGGATCTCTTTGCTCGAGATTCGTCGATGAGGGCAATTACCTTAAGGGCAACTCCACGGTTTGTTATTTCCTGTAGGCAGTTCCATGCAATTATTTCTCGTGAAGGCCAAGGTTATCCATGAGCAGTGGGTGCTGCTTTGTCCTCTGCTCAGCTGGCTCCACTTATCCCCACCAAGCTTCCCCCGGACTATGATGTGATTTCTCGATCTTTGCGGTGCCAGGTCACATCCACTCAGTTGGATTTTGATGATCTTAGCTCCCTACTCTTGGAGAAAGAGTCCGTCCTCGTTTCATAGGGTAAGTTGAAGGTGTCTCAACAGTTCAGACCAGGCACTTTCCACAGTTCAAAAGCAAGGTCAGAGTCGCTGCTTCTCTTGCGAGAAGCGAGTACATCTATCCAAGGATTATTTGTCCAAGAAGAAGGACAAGACCAAGGGCAAGTCGTCATCTCAAAGAAAGGGCAAAGACATGACACACGACAGTGATACAGATTCTAGTACCACCTCTAGGACTCCCAAGGCACTTCCGGCTCAAGAGGACCCAAATGGTGTACTTCTCTAGTATACATGTAGTTTCCCACATGTGCTTTCAGCCGGAGGAGGCTTGTGGGCGGGAGAGGCAGCTGATTGCTGCTCCACTTACTAGTGCATGGGAACCATGATTCAGAGTTCCAAGCATTAGACATCTGACAAGACATGGTTATCTTTGGTATAGCAGAGATTATGAACAGGATCTGTTTCAAGTTCATTGTTCGAGGCTTCTGGTACATGATGTGTTTTCCGTCCATTGTTGGGGATTATGGGTAGGGTGTGTCCAGCAACTCATCATCTATTCTTGGAGTTCACTACACACTTGTGTGGGAATTCGTAGCCAAGCAAAGTTCCTTGCTGTTCGTGGTGGCATTTTGTTTGGAGGAAACAAGTTGGCGAGTGCTCTCTCCAAGGTGATTCTAGTATTCGCGGTGCTGGAGGGTCCATGGTTGCATCTTTATCAGCTTATCTTCTTTAGACTCTTACACACTATGAGCTGCATAGAGGGTGTTAGAATTTGGTGCATCTCGGTGTATTTGGGCAAACCCTATTTCTGGGTATTTTATGTAATTCTTCTTGTGTAGTAGGTCGTGGACCAGTCGGCCTGTTCTAGGAGCAATCAACCAGGTCACATATGCACTATATAAGGAGGCCTCCCATGTCTCACTTTAACAGTTCATTCCCTTGCACGAGTTCAACACTATCTTGCAGTGGCTGTAAAGCTTATTGCTATTATTAAAGGTGATCTTGTCCACAAGCTCTCTCTACTCCCTCTCTTGTTCAGTTTATGCTTCCGCCTGTGCATTCTCCAATAGTCGTGTGGTTTTTGGGTAAGTTCAGTACCCACCCCAACTTGGTGACCAGTTGAGGCTTTCCAATGGATCCCGAGGGGCACTCTAGTTCGCTATCTCGGCTGCCAGGTGGGTATTGCTATCTCACCCGAGCAGCAGCTTGCTCCGCTTCTTCTGAGTATTCTGAAGAAGCTTCTATATTGGAGCTTGGTGAGGCTCTCCCTAGCATGCAGAGTGGTGGTGGCGAACCAAGTGCTTCTAGCTGCCATGTGGTACATCACTTCGTGCTCGGCCTTTTCTCGAGCATTAATTGGCTACGTACAGCGATTGATCCGGAACTTCTTATGGGCCGGAAGTGATGGGAGGCCAGCCAAGGCCAAGGTGGCATGGAGAGTGATCATTCAGCCATGTAGCAAAGGGGGCCTTGGCCTCATCAATCCTGCTATCCAGAGTCGTGCCCTACTAAGCAAGTTGATTGTCAAAGGACTCCTTCCCGGTGGTGAGCCCTAGAAGGATTTCTTACTGGCCCAGATTTCAACCCACACTCCCGAGCCTTGGGGGCCCATGGTCGCAAAGTACCATATGGATCTTCACAGAGCTGCGAGCCATTGGCTTCAGCTCAACTTTCGAGGACAAATTTGCAGCCAATTTACTTTGTCCTTGGGATCATCTCAAGCCAGCCCTCAAACAGGTTGTTCCAGTTGCCTCAGAGGAGCGGCTTCGGCAGCCTTTGGTCTAGAACCCCCTAATCCGTTTACCTGGTGGCCACATGTTAGGGGCCCCCGACAGCATGTATCCTGGGGCACCTTGAGCATGGGACCAGCTAGGTCCCTTGGAGATTGGATTGCACACAGGCAACTACCCCCCAGAGGAGTAGGAGAGAGGCCCGACACAGATCCAGGGTAGAGATAGGCTAAGTATCAACATTGACTCAGCTATCCCTCAGGAGTAGCTGACTCCTATTCCAAACCTGACCCCCCCTGTATGGCTAGGCGTGTTTACCAGACACGACATTCTCTTGGCGATCCACGGAGCAAATGAGGACAGTGGTTTGGTCACTTTTTCTATTGGATCCGAGGGCAGACTAAATAGATCAGAGCTTTCCATGGAGGATTTCAAAGGCTGCACCTTGCAGAGGGTGAGGGTGATTAGTTTTCGAGCACGGGAATGGCACATAGATCTAGCACCGGCCAAGTTGGCCAAAGAGAGACTATGGCAGCTTTGGATTTGGGAGTGTCGGCCTCTCACGCGCCTGCAGTGGGACTCGGGAGAGTGGACTTGGCATGATCCTGCGGATCGACAGGAGACTCTGAATGCCCTCTTCTTTGCAAATCCAAACGCCTGAGATAGATGGCACACCGGCAATAGCAACACATTGGCAGTCTCAGGGCCTATCACAGCGCTTCCTTTCAGATTTCTAGAAGAGGCTATGGGATAGCTTACAGCCTAGAAAGATCTCTCTCTTTCTTTGGCTGACGGCACACAAGAGTTTGGTAGTCAATACTTGGCTGGCAATTGGAGACTGGTCAGCAACCTGTCTCCAATGCGAACACCCTCGGGAGTCTCAGCGCCATTGCCTCCGGGATTTCCCGGAGGCCCAGTAGATTTGGCAACGGATTCTCTGCATCTTCACTATGGATAGGGAATCAACCCGGATCATCACTTGGGGCACTGTCGCTTGGGCCACAGAGGCTCGAGTGGTCAAGGCTGATGAGGAGGATGGGGGAGGACTACCCCTTCAAGTCCTCACCATCGGATCGCAACAGTACCAGTCACAGCCCCACCAACAGGTGACTGGCGGCTAGCTCATGCCAGAGATGGGAGATTTGCAGTAGCATAGCAGCCTAGCACATTTGGCATGCTAGATGCATCGAGGCCATCGAGGGTACCCACACTCCGTCGGCTGAGACCATCAGGAGCATATGGCTTGATATCATTCACACCCTCCGCAATCAGTGGGGGAAGTTACAATGAGGTTCTAACCACATGCGGAAGTGGCGGGAACCTTTCTTGAAGCTTTGGAGACCTAGCCCTTTCCTCACAGATAGAGGAGGTGACCCCATTTGGCTTTACAGACCACCTGTGTGGTTGTCCCCTTCCGCACCCCCCCCCCCACCTTATGAGATAGCCTTTGAGGTAAAGTATAAGATCATCAACTTCATCCTGCATAGCATGGACTAGGTGCTACTGCAACCCTACTCACGTCATCAGCGCCCAAGAGCAATGTAGGTTTACATATTTAAAAAATTCGTCCTAACCAAGAGGACACAATTTTTATACATACACCAACGAGCTAAGTTTCTATCACTTCTCTAGAGGTGAAGGGTAGATTCAGCCATGATGAAGGCTAGCACTTACAACTAGACTAGCAAAAACAAATCACTTCCCTATTAAAGCAATGATTAAGCAAGACTAGAAGCAATGATAAATAACAACTAGGAGAAAAAATGACCTAAACAGAAAATGGACTTTTAAGCTCCCTATTTTTGTGAAACTTATTACTTATAATCTTAAACATTCCAAACGCATAAATCTACTTCGATTCAAAAAACAACAAGCTTTGCTTAAAACCTTTTTTAAGCAATAATCCTCAAGCGAATTGATGAGTTGGCAAACTTGAGTAATAAAAGTAAATTTGTTTGAACAAATACGAGAGAATCTAAATAACTAAGAAGAGACAACACCATATTTAGTTATTTTAGAAATGTTAGAAGTGAAGTAAGGCATTCTTATGATATTTAAGTTGGAATACTCAAGTTGTAAACCTTTATCATATATATCTACATCTATACCAACACAAGATTGAGATATCTTGAGGTCCAAAAAAGAACAATGGTCATTGCAGTGCAATTAAATTCACAAAACTCTGAGATAAATTCCTCCACCTACAGAGGTACGGTTTAAATACAAAAAGTCTTGAAATCAAGAATATTGGGAACAAAAAGGTCATTAACAAAATGTCACTTGACAAAGTAAGTTTGTGAAGGAAGATAGGACACGTATCAATGGAAACTAGGCGTTCCATAAAATCAAATTTCATATGTAAAAAGATAAAAGTTGGCAAGAAAAATGGCACCATTAGTACCCATAAGAATAACAATGGTTTGTTTAAATAAGGAATCCCCTAAGGTAATAATAGATTTACTATACAAAATAGTGAAATCAAAAGTTTGAAGGCACAAAGCAGAAGACTTCTAGCGAGACTATGAGAAGAGTCTAAGAATTTAACAACGGAAATGACTCCTGAAACCGGCCTCTGGTAGAAACCAAAGTGCGGTAGACTAGCAGTCACCCTTCCACTTGTAGTCTAGATAAGAAAACAAATTGGATTGGAGCTAGAGTGCCCCAAATCTGAAAATAGAACGACACCTGTTGGCCCCAAAGCTTGGCGCCCCTTGCGGTATTTCTTTATTCAATTTCAGAAATATGTAAGGCTGAGTACAACAAAACCAGCCAAGAGAATACACCTGTATGTCCAATCTGGCAGCCCACAATACCTCTTAGCACAGAGGATTCACACACAGATCTGTGTCTCAAAGCAACACTCTGTGCTCCCCTCTGATCAACCAAGACCATTTAGCAGGACAGCCTTGAGCATACATCTGGCATATCTCATGCACATGATTCAACAACTCAGCACAAACATACATTCACTGTCCCAATCTCTGTTTCCACCCTTTTCAATCTGCCATACCCCTCCTCTCACAAGGGGCCAGATAGCACAAATCTGCAGCAGACATAAGCTAATGGAAAGAAAGGTAGATGAACAAATTCAGAGCTTACCAAAATCAGCTCGTGGATCTGCACCCGTGGAGCAATTCGTACCAGTCTGCACTTGACAACGACTGTCTGTACTGTTTCCCCTGCAACCACTTGACTATCGCACCAACCAAGCTCTGGAAGAGCTCTGCCTGCAAAACTGGGAGTGCTGTACCTGTCTGTACAGACCAGAAAATCAGAACTGTTCCTGTCCGTACAGTCTGTACCAGCAGTCCACGTGACACTGTACCTGCCTGCGCTGCCTGAAACCAGTCTCTATACCCGACTGTACCTGCTCAGCCAGTCAGCGCCACCTGTACCAGTTCTGTCCACCGCCGCCAGTACCTGCACTGTCCAACGCCGCCAGCTCCTGCTCTGTCCGTACAATTGTCCGTACAATTGTACCTGCAGGCACCAGAACCTGCAGCAGCAGTTCTGTACCTGTGCGCAGCCTGTACCAGTAGATGTACCTGCAGCAACAACTCTGTGCCTGTGCGCAGCCTATACCAGTAGATGTACCTGCAGCAACAACTCTGTGCCTGTGCGCAGCCTATACCAGTAGATGTACCTGCAGCAGCCTGTCCGTACAGAGCTGTACGGCTGGATTGTACGGCCTGTTTTGCACGGAAATCAGCAGCCAAACCAGTCGACTTGCTTCCTTCTGCTCTCCACGCTTGCAACATGCACGTATGTTACACGCCTCCCAAAAGCAAGAGAGAGAGTGAAGTGAGAGAGGCATGCAACTCCCAAAAGTGGAGTTGCCCCCTCTCCAAACTTATCCTAGGGCCCCAACTTTAATAATAATTAAAGTTCCCTACGGGCCACTACGGCCTAGGGGCAACCTTCAATAAAACATTAAAAACATTAATGTTTTTGTCCCCCTTCACATCTGAAGTGTCCACACATCATTCTCATTTGTCCGGGCACCCAAATGTGAATCATTTAATATTTTGGCTCAGCAACCACCATAATGTCACAACCCTGTGTTTTTCTCTGGACAGTATGCAGGTGTGCACGGGGACATGGTGGACACTGTGAATGGCATCAGGTTGGAGTCAAAAAGTAAACCCATGTGTGGACAACCCCAAGTGTGAAGGGGGCAAAGATACTTTAATTTAAAAAGGTTTTATAACCTTTGGTGGCCAAAAATTAATAATATAAAGGTTTCAAAACCTTGGGAGGCCCCTAGGGTAATTTTTAGAGGCTATTCCACTTTTGGAGGTCCACGACTCTCTCTCTCTAGCTTTTTGGGAAGCGTGCTAGTTCTCATGCGTGGAAGGGAGGAGAAGTCGACTGCATATATGTTGGCTGCTGATTGTTGGCTGCGCACAGAAGAGCTCGTGCATATCTGTACGGCTGCTGCAGGTACAGTGTACGGATACTGCATGTACAGTGTACGGAAGCTGCAGGTCAGGTGGCTGCAGTTACAGATTCAGGCGGCGCAGGCAGGTGTACGACTGCAGGTACAGCTGTACGACTGCATGCACACATGTACGAATAGGTGCAGCTGGTGCAGGCTGCTGCTGTACGAAAGCTAATACAAGAGGTAGCTGCACGCTTTTTGGAGGACGGCGTGCTTTTGTAGAAAGGAGGGGCTGGTTTTTCATGAACATAGACATCATGTCGATGGCGTTCAACTCATGGAACTTTCAGCTTCTCTTTGCTTTGGGTTCGGGACTGTTTTGGAAAGGGTTTATGGACTGTTTCGTGGCAGTTCATGTGGCTATGAACATGAGCAATGCTCGGGACTGTTTTGAGATCAGTTTGAGGACTGTTTATGGGCTGTTTTTGTTTGGCTGCAAATTCAGCTATGTACTTGGGTTTCTGGCTGCAAGTACAGGTCACTTGGTTATGTTTCTTGGCATGGGAATGATGCAAGCTCACATGGCTGCGTGCTCATGGAGCAGATTGTTTTCTTCCTGCTAGAAAGGAACAAAGGAACCTACAGTTATGGGCATCTCTATGTTGCCAGATGTTTCATGAGGGAACAGGTAACTAGATGTATGCTGTTGTTGGCACTGTTGTTGAATGGTGCCATGAATGGTTCTGTATGGAAACAGGACAGAAGTTTCAAAGGGAAACAAGCCTAAGGGTTTCATGTGGAAACACGTCGTAGGTTTCTCGAGGAAACATGTTTTTGGGTTTCTCCAAGAGATAGGTCACATGCAGGCAGAAGGTACAGGAATGGACACATGTTTGGTACAGCCTTGCTACCGATTGGGCAGGGGACAAGGAATCCATGACAGAGATGGATAGTACCCTTGGAAGGTAGAGAGGGTTGGTACAGGTGTGTCGATTGTATGGTATGCTGTGCTGTGATACGAGTTCTCTTTTGAGAGAGAGTTTGGGAGTCTGTGTTGTGATGCAGAAGCACTGGATGTGTCAGGGTGTGATGTTGTTCATAGTGTGAGAGGCTATGGATGGTTGTGGCAGCCCTGATCATGGGAGAAAGCTTCTGTATGCAGACTCAATGTGAGAGTGTCTTTCGATGTGAACAATGGCTGGACTAATTTGTGGATGCCGAGTGGACAAGAAGCCATGATGCAGGTTCTTTGCAGGCTTCAGGGGTTCTACTGTGACGGCTGAGTTTCCAGCCTTATTGTAATCAAAGCTCTTATAATCAATTAAAGAAATACCGCAAGGGGCGCCACTGCGTTTTGAGGCCAATCGGTGTCGGTGTACTGTTTGCAGGAGCACTCTAGCTCCCCCTGTTTGTTTTCCTTTTCTAGGTCCTCAATGGCGTTGAAGTGTTTTATGTGCAAGTGTTTGTTTCACCGCCCGTCATGCCGGTTTCAAGGTTCCGTTGCCGGGACACATCGTCGACTTTCTCAAGGAGGCAAGCCCGTGGTTGTCACATCAAAAGCTTCAACATGAGGAAAGTGAATAGGAAGTGCAGGAGACAATGCAGGGTTGTGTGTCTTTGCCTATATGAGGTGAAGAGCAAGAGCTGAAGATGAAGCTCAGGAGAAAAGACACCAAGAACAAGAAGTAGTCGGCCAGGAACAAGAAGCAGTTGAAGTGTTATGGTGCAAAACATGGGTTGAAGGCTATGGCTTTCGACAGTTTGTCACCAGCCGTATCTTCATAGAGGCTTCATGGGTTCGGAAGACAGTTTCTTTCTATGTTCAGCAGTGGTGATCTACTATGCTTCATCGAGGACTTGTGCTTACCACTTGGGTGGAGTGCAAGCAGGTTTTGGGTGCCTGAGGATGTATCAGATGAGGCTCAGACGGAAGCGGAGGAACTTGACGAGGTTCTTATTCCCGAGCAGATACTGGCACATAAGGAAAGAAAGGTACATACTACAGGGTAAAGTTTCCCGTCGCTATCCTGTGCAGTTCAAGAGCTGTTCATTGATGGATGCGAAGTGGATGGAGGAGGTTCGCTGATGGATGCGAAGTGGATGGAGGAGGGTGACTTAGCAGATTCACCTCAGGATTTGCAGCTTTATCTTGATGCCTTTGAGTTGGAGTCGACTCTTGTTACGGCTCATTCAGGTTCAGCAGAGCATAGGTCTGGAGCATTGCTTGATGCTCAAGAGGGGGGTAGCACCTCCGCACCCTTGTTACAGACAGGCTCAGTTGTCATCTAGGAGTCGCTTGGTGACATCTTTGTATTTACCCGAAGGTACTGGAGGCTGACAGTACATCTGCTTATGGGACTTCTATGATATTGTGTTCTAGACACATGAGATGATGGTTGGGTATGGTTCAAAGTCGGTCGCACCTTGAACTATAACTGCAACTATGGATAACTCTATGGAGGGCATAAGTCTTGCGAGCAGTCCTAGAGTTGGTTTGGTTCATGGATATATGGATCGAACTTTGTTTGTGCATGTATGCCTACACTTTTTGCGGTAGAGGTATTTTTGTATTCTGGTGCCATTGGATCCTGGTACATTGAGAATACATTGGGAAATACTCTGGATTGTGTCGTGTGCTGCATGTATGTTGGTATGATACATCAAGTGCTTTATTATGTTCATGGATGAACCACTGGGTGTGACTCCTGTAGGATGGCCATGAGACATATGTGGGAAAGTACTTAGTGGATGTAGTGTTTGGATGCATTGAGTGCTTTCATATGCTCATGTTGTACCATCAGTCGTGGGTCTTGCGAGATGCCCATGGGCGTAAGGCTTGCGAGCAGCCCTTAGACTGTTACTTTAGAGTAGGTAGAGCATCTTGAGGAGCATATTGTTTGCGAATGCATATATGTGTCATGCATATGTTTGACATATGTAGAATGATGCATGGTTTTGTTTTTGGCTACACAGTTAACGTGTTTCCATTTGGTTTTAGACTTTTGCTGTAGGTTCTGCAGGAACAAGCAAGAGGTGTTTGTCACTTTGGCGTGACAATATGGCCTATTGTGCAAGATGATTGTTTTATCACCCAGATGCATTGGAGGGCCATTGCTTTTGTCGTATGGAGTGTCTTTGCTCATAAGATGCTTTACTGTGCCATTGAGTGCAATCGAGGACGCTTGCCATTTTTCAAGAGGGGGGTATGTCACGACCCTGTGTTTTTCTCTGGAAAGTATGCAGGTGTGCACGAGGACATGGTGGACAATGTGAATGGCATCAGGTTGGAGTCAAAAAGTAAACCCATGTGTGGACAACCCCAAGTGTGAAGGGGGCAAAGATACTTTAATTTAAAAAGGTTTTAAACCTTTGGTGGCCAAAAATTAATGTCATAAAGGTTTCAAAACCTTGGGAGGCCCCTAGGGTAATTTTTAGAGGCTATTCCACTTTTGGAGGTCCACGACTCTCTCTCTCTAGCTTTTTAGGAAGCGTGCTAGTTCTCATGCATGGAAGGGAGCAGGTACAGTGTACGGAAGCTGCATGTCAGGTGGCTGCAGTTACAGATTCAAGCGGCGCAGGCAGGTGTACGACTGCAGGTACAGGTGTACGGATGCATGCACAGGTGTACGGACAGGTACAGCTGGTACAGGCTACTGCTGTACGACAGCTAATACAGGAGGCAGCTGCACACTATTTGGTACGGGTGGCTCCTGGTATTGTCCAGTTCCGATAGGTGGCTGCAGGCGTGTGCTTTTTGGAGGACGGCCTGCTTTTTTGGAGGACGGCCTGCTTTTGCAGAAAGGAGGGGCTGGTTTTTCATGAACATAGACATCATGTCGATGGCGTTCAACTCATGGAACTTTCAGCTTCTCTTTGCTTTGGGTTTGGGACTGTTTTGGAAAGGGTTTATGGACTATCTCGTGGCAGTTCATGTGGCTATGAACATGAGCAATGCTTGGGACTGTTTTGAGATCAGTTTGAGGACTGTTTATGGGCTGTTTTTGTTTGGCTGCAAATTCAGCTATGTACTTGGGTTTCTGGCTGCAAGTACAGGTCACTTGGTTATGTTTCTTGGCATGGGAATGATGCAAGCTCGCATGGCTGCGTGCTCATGGAGCAGATTGTTTTCTTCTTGCTAGAAAGGAACAGAGGGACCTACAGTTATGGGCATCTCTATGTTGCCAGATGTTTCATGAGGGAACAGGTAACTAGATGTATGCTGTTGTTGGCACTGTTGTTGAATGTTTTCCTTTTCTAGGTCCTCAATGGCGTTGAAGTGTTTTTATGTGCAAGTGTTTGTTTCACCGCCCGTCAGACCGGTTACAAGTGCTATTCCATTTCACAGGGCCATGACATACCCCCCTCTTGAAAAATGGCAAGCGTCCTTGATTGCATTCTGGTGATACAGCAAAATATCCAAAGTGAAATATACAATATGGCAAGATCAGCGTCCCAATCTCTCTAAGCCATGCACATGTATCAACATTCACTGCAAACCAATGGCGTAGTAGTAGTTCAAGTTGTATACCACTGTGAACCATACACAACCACAATATCCCATGTGACTAGTACACATATATCATAGAAGTCCCATAAACAGATGTACTGTCAGCCACCATCAGTACCTTTGGGTGAGATAAAAACTGCACCAAGCGACCTCTAGATGTCATCTGAGCCTGTCTGTATCAAGGGAGTGGAGGTGCTACCCCCCTCTTGAGCATCAGGCAATGCTCCAGACCCATGCTCTGCTGAACCTGAATGAGCCACAACAAGAGTCGGCTCTAACTCAAAGACATCGAGATAAAGCTACAAAACCTGAGGTGAAACTGTTAAGTCACCTTCCTCCATCCACTTCGCATCCATCGGTGAATAGTTCTTGAACTTCACAAGATAGCGACGGGAAACTTTACCTCGTACCTTTCTTTCCTTATGTGCCAGTATCTGCTCTGGAATAAGAACCTCATCAAGTTCCTCAACTTCCGGCTGAGCATCATCTAATACATCCTCAGGCACATCCCCACGGAAAGGTCTAAGGAGACTCACGTGAAAAGCATTGTGAATCCTCCAGTAATCTAGTAGCTTCAAACGATAGGCTACCTCACCAATCTTTTCCAATACCTGAAAAGGCCCATAATAACGCATGCTCAACTTAGGGAATAAGCGCTCTTTACCCTTCATCTTCTTGAGTCTAGCCCAATCACCTAATGCAAACTCTATAGCACGTATGTGACGGTCTGCGGCTTTCTTTTGCTTTTGCTGAGTTTTCTGGAGTGCCAACTTAACTCTCCGATAAGCTTCATCCATACTCTCCACATACTGATCAGCCTCAAAAATCTTATCCTTTGTATGCAAAATGGGTGGTACCTTCTTCCCTCCTTCCACAATCTCAAAAGGCACCTTGCCTGTCGAGGTATGAACAGTATTGTTATATGCAAACTCTACCAAAGGAAGATACTTTTCCCATTGTTGCTTGTGCTCTGACACATAACATTTAAGAAGATCCAACACTTTAGAGTTAGCCTCTTCTGACTGACCATCTGTTTGTGGATGAAATGATGATGAAAACTTGAGAGTTGAACCCATGTTGTCAAACAACCCTCTCCAGAACAAACTCGTCATCCGTGGATCACGGTCACTAATGATAGACGTAGGCAAGCCATGATACTTGAAGATGTTCGCCATGAACAACTTCACCATATGATCCACTTTGATCGTCTTACGCACGGGAATGAAATGAGCCTGCTTACTGAACCTGCATATGATAGTCCAAATGCCATCATTGCCCGTTTGTGTCCGTGGAAGATCAAATATAAAATCCATGGCAATGCTCTCCCAAGGGCTATCTGGAATAGGTAAAGGCTGTAATAACCCTGGTGTCTTTTGACGGTCAAACTTTACCTTCTGACATACGATGCATTGCCTCACAAAGGCATCAACATCTCTTCTCAAGGTTGGCCAATAAAAGAAAGTCTCCACTGCTTTTACCGTGGCGTCAATACCTCTATGACCAGCATACGGTGGAGCATGACTTTCAATCATAACCTTGAGTCGCAATGGCCTGGTAACACAGTCTGCCATGCATCAATAAAAACCCATCTCTGAGAGTGTAATGCTCATGCCGCTGACCCTCAGACATCTGATCATACAACCTGCCAAAGTCCTCATCATGGGCATACTGCTCTTTCATTTCATCAAGCTCATGATGGTAAGCAAGTGAAACTGCGGAGACCTGTGGCTTGCGTGACAAAGCATCTGCCACTACATTCTTTTTGCCTTCCACATGCACAATCTGAAAGTGAAACATAGACAAAAAGTTTGCCCAACGCATATGCTTCTCTGAAAGCTTAGTTTGCGTGAGGAAATAACGCAAGGTCTGATGATCTGTCTGCACAGTGAAATTAGCCCCAAGCAAGTAGTGTTTCCATGTAGAAAGAGCGTGAATTACAGGCTACAGCCAACATCTCTTTCTCATAAACTTGTAAATGCTTCTCGGCATCTTGCAATATTCTACTCTCATAAGCTATCACATGTACCTCTTGCATGAGAACTGCCCCAATGCTACTTCCACATGCATCACACTAGGTCCGGTAACACCAATACTGGATCCGAAGTAAGCTTTTCTTTGAGCTTTTAGAATGCTGTAATTTCCCGATCAGCCCATCTAAACGGAGTTGCCTTCTTTGTCAAGGCATGAAGAGGCTAAGCAATTTCAGCAAAATACCGTATGTACCGCCTGTCATAGGAACACAATCCTAGAAAGCTGCGTACATCATGCACGGTCCTCAAATCTGGCCAATTAAGAATGGCTTCCACCTTCGCTGGATCCATACGGACTCCATGCTTAGACACAATATGCCCCAAGAAATGTGTCTCTTGCAAAAAGAACTCACTCTTCTTGCCATTAACAACCAGCCTATGGTTCCTGAGTTCTGCGAACACAATGGCCAAATGCCTTCTATGCTCTTCCTCAGTTTGTGAATGCACAATCATATCATCAAAGAATGTGCCCACAAACGCTCTATGAGGCCTGAAAATCGTGTCCATCATTCTGTTAAATGTGGCAGGTGCATTTGTCAAACCAAAGGGCATAACCAAGAACTCATACAACCCAAACGTGGTTCGGAATGCTGTCTTATGTACATCCTCGGGTCTAATTCGTATCTGATGATACCCGCTTTTCAAGTCAATACGACTAAAGACTATGGAGCCCTGTAAGCCGTCCAAAATGTCATCAATCCTCGGTATGGGGAATCGATTCTTGATGGTATTCTTGTTCAGCGTCCTGTAGTCAATACACATGCGCCAAGAACCATCCTTCTTTTGCACTAAGAGTACACGTGAGCAAAAGGGTGATGAGCTAGGCTGTATCAACCCTTTATTCAAAAGCTCTTGCACCTGACTCATAATCTCTTCCTGTTGGGCTGCACTAACACGGTACGGCGGTCTATTTGGTGGAGTACTACCAGGAATTAGATCAATGGCATGATCTTCTGGCTTCTCAGGAGGAAGTTCTCCTGGCAATGACTCGAAAAAACAATCTTGGAACCCACATAAGAAATCAATCCTGTCCTTATCTAACATAGACAAATTAGACTTAGACTCATCATCTTGTGCATCCTTTACATAAATTAAGTACGCGCAAAGATGCTTTTTCATTACTGATGAAATTGCCGAAGCGGATACAATAGGAACAAATTCCCCTTTAAGTTTTACATCCAAAACATGTTCTTTCCCTCTATGAGTCAGAGTGATTTTCCTATTGTATGTGTCCACCACCGCATGTACTCTGTGGCACCATGGCATACCCAACAAAACATCACAGCCATCAAGTGGCATGATGAAAAACTCTTCGCTGTCCACATAACCCTGCAAATGAAGCCGAAGCTTCCCAATGATAGGAGTAACGGGTTCTGCATACCCTGGACAAGCCATGTTAGCCTCATATAACGGCCCCATCTCCTCTGCACGAATCTCCAATCAGCCAGCCAAATCTGGTGAAATGAAGTTGGCTCTAGCACCTGTGTCAAAGAATATCAAGGCATTCTGATCTCTCACTTTGCCCATGCCCTGCACAACTCTGTCTCTTCACCACCTTGCTGTTCCCCCACAAGATCAGGAACTAACCCTGCAGAAGGTTTTGGTTTCTTTGACTTGGGCTCTCCTTTATTGTCAGAGTCCTTTTGGGACTTTCTCTTGGAACAATTAAATGACATATGTCCCTCTTCAGTACAATAAAAACATTACCGAGCATCTCTCAAAGCCTGTCTTTCCTCAGAAGTTCTCTTGGACATTGGCAACTTCTTATACCGCGTCTCTGAAGAACCTTTAGCATCACGAGAAGCATGCCCAGATTTTTCAGCTTTCTTGCTCGAGTTCTTACTTCCTTTAAACCCAGATGATCCTCCAGTGAGTAACGCATTAGCTGTCATAGCATTCTCTATCATCTGTGACATGTTCGTTACTCGAGTCTTGATACAATAATCTCGCACCTCTTTGGGCAGCCCACAACAATACTTCTCTACCTTCTCAGACAAAGGCACTGCACAGTAAGAAGTCACTGGGAGTAAAGCTTCCCAAAACTTCTTGTTATAATCTTCCAAATTTTCACACTTTGAAGCATCCAACTTGTGCCATGCAGTCATAACATCCACCTCAAATGTAGATGTGAGCCATACGGAAGAGAAAACCTGTTTAAATTGTACCCAAGTAGTGGGTGCTATGCCCTTCAAAAGAAGAGTAGACCACCACTGCAAAGCATTGCCTTTGAGAAAAGTGGCAGCTTTCCTCACCTTAGAGGACTCTGTGTAATTCCCACCAGAAAAAGCAGCATCAAACTGCTGTAAAAAGGTGAGTGCTTTTAATTTATCTTTGGCCCCACTGAATGTATCAAACTTCACAGCAGCTCCCCCTTCCTTATAGTCCTTCGCCTTTCCCATAGGTGTTAGATTATCATACGGAAGTGGCTTCGCAAGATTGCTGCCCCCAACATTCATGTCCATCATAGGGTCAACATTACCCATTCCCACACCTGGCATGCCATACATTCCAGCCATGTTTCCAAACATACCATTATGCATACCTGGCTGCATACCACCATACATGTTTGCTTGCATTCCAAGTTGCATGCCCCCAAACATATTTCCTTGCATTCCGGACTGCATACCAGGCTGAAAATTAGCTCCAAAAGGCCCTGGCATACCCATGCCTCCCTGAGGATAACCCCCACTCATAGATTGGAACACCGAGCCGCCACCAAAATAACCTGGATGCATAGTCTGCTGAGGAATAGATGGCTGTCCAAAGAAGGAACTCTGAGAGTTAGCACCATAAGCATGCTGCATATTCGGAAACTGGCCAAAAGATGGATCCTGTGGGATGGCACCACTATGACCCTGAGGAAGGTTCTTAAAACGCACCTTCTTCTTCTTCTTTTCGGGCTCTGTACGGGATCTCATAAATTCAGAAAACTTCTCACTTTGTGTGAGCTGCATAAATACATCCATAACACTAGCCAAACGAACTTTAAACCGAGCATCATCATCCTCTTTACCGAGTACATCTTCTGGCTGTGTTACATCCTCATAATGCTCATCATCTGCAGCCTATTCTCCTGCAAAAATATCCTCAGATGCATTTCTCTCAGGAGAGGTCTCTTGCTCTTCCTCTTCATGATAGAAGTACTCATCTTCTGTATCAGACATGTTGCTGAATTTTTCAGCGATGACTTTCCTCGAGGCAACCACAAGCTCACCCCCTTAAGAAAGTTGATGATTGGTCCCGGCAACGGAACCTTGAAACCGGCCTCTAGTAGAAACCAAAGTGCGGTAGACTAGCAGTCACCCTTCCACTTGTAGTCTAGATATGAAAACAAATTGGATTGGAGCTAGAGTGCCCCAAATCTGAAAATAGAACGACACCTGTTGGCCCCAAAGCTTGGCGCCCCTTGCGGTATTTCTTTATTCAATTTCAGAAATATGTAAGGCTGAGTACAACAAAACCAGCCAAGAGAATACACCTGTATGTCCAATCTGGCAGCCCACAATACCTCTTAGCACAGAGGATTCACACACAGATCTGTGTCTCAAAGCAACACTTTGTGCTCCCCTCTGATCAGCCAAGACCATTTAGCAGGACAGCCTTGAGCATACATCTGGCATATCTCATGCACATGATTCAACAACTCAGCACAAACATACATTCCCAATCTCTGTTTCCACCCTTTTCAATCTGCCATACCCCTCCTCTCACAAGGGGCCAGATAGCACAAATCTGCAGCAGACATAAGCTAATGGAAAGAAAGGTAGATGAACAAATTCAGAGCTTACCAAAATCAGCTCGTGGATCTGCACCCGTGGAGCAATTCGTACCAGTCTGCACTTGACAACGACTGTCTATACTGTTTCCCCTGCAACCACTTGACTATCGCACCAACCAAGCTCTGGAAGAGCTCTGCCAACTGGGAGTGTTGTACCTGTCTATACAGACCAGAAAATCAGAACTGTTCCTGTCCGTACAGTCTGTACCAGCAATCCACGTGACACTGTACCTGCCTGCGCTGCCTGAAACCAGTCTCTGTACCCGACTGTACCTGCTCAGCCAGTCAGCGCCACCTGTACCAGTTCTGTCCACCGCCGCCAGTACCTGCACTGTCCAACGCCGCCAGCTCTCCTGCTCTGTCCATACAGTTGTCCGTACAACTGTACCTGCAGGCACCAGAACCTGCAACAGCAGTTCTGTACCTGTGCGCAGCCTGTACCAGTAGATGTACCTGCAGCAACAACTCTATACCTGTGCGCAGCCTATACCAGTAGATGTACCTGCAGAGCAGCCTGTCCGTACAGAGCTGTACGGCTGGATTGTACGGCCTGTTTTGCACAGAAATCAGCAGCCAAACCAGTCGACTTGCTTCCTTCTGCTCTCCACGCTTGCAACATGCACGTATGTTACACGCCTCCCAAAAGCAAGAGAGAGAGTGAAGTGAGAGAGGCATGCAACTCCCAAAAGTGGAGTTGCCCCCTCTCCAAACTTATCCTAGGGCCCCAACTTTAATAATAATTAAAGTTCCCTACAGGCCACTAAGGCCTAGGGGCAACCTCCAATAAAACATTAAAAACATTAATGTTTTTGTCCCCCTTCACATCTGAAGTGTCCACACATCATTCTCATTTGTCCGGGCACCCCAAATGTGAATCATTTAATATTTTGGCTCAGCAACCACCATGCCCACACTTGTGCTGTTCCATTTTCACAGGGCCATGACAACTCCCACTGAATCTTTTAAGATCCAACTACAATCTATAGGTACATCCTTCTTTCTGAGCAAATTTCTCCAAAGCTCATGGACACTCAGCAAAATGACTCTAAAGCAATTACTTAACCATTTTGAGACCGAAGTTAAAGAGGTATTGCTAGAGGCAACTATAAATCTAGGCTTCTTGGGATGTTTATGAAACTTCCAAATATCATATAGAAAAGGTAGCTTATTTAGGCTTCTTGATATGTTTATGAAACTTCCAAATATCATATAGAAAAGGTAACTTATTGCTCACCTTGAAACCAAAAGATTTACAAAAATCTTGGTATTTTGCAACAACCTCTTGAAGCGAGAGAGAGCTACTTCATACATTTGAGTAGAAGGGTTAAATTCTCTCAAAAGACATTCTAAATAGGACTTTTTGCATGTAAACACAAAATTATTAGAACATTTGTCTACATAGGAAATTACGAAATCTCGATGAAACTTACGGAGATAAATTAAGTCACTTGACGATAAAGAGATGCCATTAGAGCAAATAGTACTTGAATGGGATTTTGTAAGTTTTAAAAAAGCCTTTACTTTCGCGTTCCAATAACAAAGAATGCCTTGAACTCCAAGAGACTCGTCACTCTTCTACCTTATTGACAAAATTGGAGATTCCCTTGTCAATATCTTCAAAACACAAGCATCAACCGAAGAGGAAACTCTAAATTTAGTGCCTTTTATAAACAGCTCTTGACGGGACATAGAAGGAAGAATAGAACAATCAACTGTAACTATATACCCTAAAGACTCATCCACAAAAGACAAGAAAACCACCTTGTTACAACATTGACTATTAAGAATGGTTGATTTAGCAGGCTCCTTCAAGTTCTTGCCAATATCTGAATAATTAAAGGCTTTTTGTTCTAAAGTTTGTATATACTTGAAGGCAACTACACCACACCTTCTTGACACAAGAAGGAAGAGAGTCCATAACTTCAAGTAAACGCAAAATAAAGCTCAAACCTATCTTATCTAGATCGAGAAAAGTGAACACAGTAATCAACAAATCCTTTTTCACAAGAAAAGAACACGGGGTAGAGAATTTGGACTTACGGTACTTACCTAACAAAAGCTTTAATTGATTGCTATGAGATCTACTAATCCCCAGATCCTCAAAAGAAAAGTTTTCTATTCTAGAGTATAAAGAATTTTAAAGAGATTTCTGACATTATACATGTCATAAAATTTATAAGAGAAAAGGCCTCAAAGTCATGATCTTATCTAAGTGTAATAATCTTCGATTATAGTCTCTAGAAGTAAAAACTCTTCTGTTTGAAGCATTCACAAACTCTACCTCATGGTTTACTACACCTTCAACTTCTATGTCATGATGGATAAGGTTGTCTACAAGTCCGAAGCCAATGTGTGCGAGACCTTCGTCATTCTTATCCTCCTAGATTTGTATCTTCTGCAAATCAGCTTCTCCCTCTGGTCTTTTCTCAATGTCGTTCACAATGTTCCATGCACCATCCTGCATGAGAAGGAGATGAATCCTCATTTGCCATGTGGGAAAGTTCGTTCCAGAGAACTTCTCAAATGCAATGCTGCTCCTATGTAGATCCATGATGCTATGAATGTTGAAGAAAGAGAGCCCCCAAGAAATTTGAATGATGTAATCCTTCAAATGTTAACACAGGGTAGAGATTTCAAGAAAAGCCGAATTTTTTACATGTTGTAGGCTTTAATTATACAATTTTTGCCCTGATTTTGGAAACCCCCAAATTTGGATATGTACAAAGCTTCAATTTTGATGCAAAAGGTAAGAAATCAAGAAAGCCCAAATTTTATGTTGATGTATAACTGCTGATTTTGACGAGTTTAACAAGTTTTAGTAAAAGCCCCAAATATTACCATTTGATTTTTCTCACACGTGTCGCGCTACTTCGTGATGATGACATGCTCCTTCGTGCTAATGACCTGAAGCCAATGATGGGCAACTTGATGGTACAGCAGGGCAGAGGCGGATGTTGGTGCTTCAGCAGATGGCGATGGAGCAGTGGTTCTGGTTAAACTAGCATCAAAGGCAGATTGCGCAAGTGGGCTCTGTCATGGCTTGTCAACTGCCACTTCAACAAGCATGGTGGGTAGCACCTTGACATGGAGATGGATGACGCTTAGGGCTATGAGCATAGGAAGAGGACAACCATTGCATACTGGAGTGCGCAAATAAACAATGTGGGAGGATCCGAGATATAAACTTTATACATCATGTAGTAGATCTCTTGACTTCCAAGGAAGCTTATGAGATGCTAGACAAGCTCTTCGGAGCTCAAGGAAAGAACTCCAAGGTTTCCCTGTAGATTGAGTTCTATAGACTCATGATGCAATCACATGAGAGCTTTGATGGTCACGTGAATAAGATGAAGTCCCTCATGAGCTCGCAACACTCAAAGTAAATGTAGAGAAATATGTAGTCGTAGCGGTGCTTATCAAGTGTCCATGCTAGAAGAACCCTATGGTACCCTCATCACCACACTTAAAAACCTCCCGACACTTACCCTGAAAAAAATCATAAACTCCTTCAAAGAGGAAGAAAGGATGGTCTAAGCCAAAGCTGCAAGAGGAGACATCTCCTTATACACAAAGAAACAGAACTTCAAAGGTCCAAAGCGTTCCTTGTGTGGTAGAAACAATCATGAAGAGGATTGTTACTCGAAAAAAGCCGTACAGACATCGTGGTAAACATAACCACAATGAAAAGTATTGCTAAGAACGAGTTGTCCTCTCCTATTGCCTTATTCTTGAACTTCTTCTCTTCTTCTTTGAAGGAGTTGATGACTCCTTTCTAGGGTGAGGTTTGGGAAATTTTTGAGTGTTGTGATGAGGTTTCCATAGGGATCTTCACGCATTGACAACAGCTACGGCCACGTCTTTATCTACCTTGGCGTTAAGTGCAGTAAGCTGGTTCATTAGGGATTTCATCTTGTTCACATGAGCATCAAAGTTCTCATGTGACCGCATCATTAGGCCATAGCACTCTATCTGCAAAGAGACCTTAGAATTCTTTCCATGTGCTCCAAAGAGCTTATCTAGCATTTCATAGGCTTCTTTGGAAGTCAGGAGATCAACAAGATGGTGTATGAAGTTGTCGACACGCCTAGGGCTATGAGACCAAAGGCTTTCTAATCACGGAGTTTCCAAGCGTTGTGGGCTTCATCTTCTGCTTAAGGCATCTTTTCCTCCCCCTCACAAATCTTTGTTCTGCCATGCCAACTTAAAGGAAACAAGGTCAATTTTACCCTTGGATCTACCATCCCTAAAATTCACATGTGTGCTCATATACATATACCTAGATGAATCCAGGAACATGCCCAAATTCAGCTTTTAGGAACGTGCATGTTATATACTCATGATAGTCAACCCACAAGACTATATAACTATCAACTCCATTATGCATAGTATGGACTAGATACTACGACATCCCCACTAACGTCATCAATGCCCAATAGTGGGTGTAGAACTCTGTATCAAGATATGCTCACACACACGCACTCCACACACACACACACATAAGAGCATATATTCACACAAAGCCCTTCGTACTAAGTTTCTGTCAAACCTCCAGAGATGCGGGGCAGACTCAGCCATAATGAAGCCTAGCACTAAGGGAAGTAGCAAATAGAAAGAATTAGTGCAACAAATAAGTAGTTGATAGTGCAAATGCACGGCTAAAGATAGGCCTCTATGCATCTTCATATGCTTCACCACAAAACGTGAGCATGGAAAAAGCATGGTTAGATGTAGCCATTTTTTGTTATGTTCAGAGAGAAACTTTTCCATAGGGGTAACTTGCTCAAACCATTGCTTATCTGTTACTTTACGGAATTTGACAAACTGTCTAAATAGTCTATACATTCCAAACTTTTAACTTGAGACCAAAAGAATCTGTTGGCTTCATGAAGTTTTGAGGCGTTAAATTGAGAGTTGAAGAGGCTTTACTGTTTTAAAAACAACGCCCTCACAGTTAATTTAGATTTAAAATCCCTTAAAAGGGGCGCCACTTTGCATTTCCAAATAATCACTAGACATTCAAAGCCCAGAGTTGGTGATAAAACCAAACATACCATAGTCTCCAAGTTCATCACATCGGTGGATGAGATAGCTGTCAGATTAAAAGGTTTCAGACACCGTTGCGTTACAGCTAAGCTAAATGCAGTAGGATTCCCAATAATATTCGCAAGAATCCACCAAATATAAAATCTATTGAATTCTATTCGGAGTCAACTGCTTTACCACTTAAAAACTCACTACCCCAATTAGTTACATTGAGTGAGTCTTGCAACTCTGAGCGGAAACTTGTTTCTTTCCAAGAAATAGTCAACAAAGAGCACAACTCTGATGATAGAAAGAGCCTGCGAAACCCACCGGGAGGGGACTCATGCAGGGTGAAAATCAGGGACGAATTTTAGACCAATGGCTAATCACATGTATTTTTTGTTGTCATAACCAAGTTCATGTAGAGGAGCAAGTCTTCTGGGTGCTTTGATAACATGGCCATAATTCCGTAGACACTTGGAGAGCTCACTATCTACAGGATACGATTCTCAACCTTAATGACCAATTGCTTGACGATTGAGAGATTCTTAGTTTTGGCACTAGAAATCCTATGCGCATACCTGTCAACGCCCGTGGAAGGCTAAAATGGCCTAGTATATGTTTCTCTCTGCTCCCTCTCCATACACACACACACACCTCTTACAGAGACTGTTTTGCCTCTCTCCCCCCCAAACACACACACGCACATCTCACAGAGAAACTGTTTGATGAGAGAAGGAGCGAAACGAACCAGGAACGCAAGATCGCGGACTCGGGTGCCTCCTCAGAAGAAAAAGCAGAGAAATGCGAGTGTGCGGGGCACAAGTAAAACCTATACTGTTAGCCGAACACAGTTTGTCCGGCCGAATTTTAAACTTGAGCCCACGGGCGCCTAGTGTAGTAGTTCGATACCCCTCTTGACTAAGTCACACGGGTGTTAGAAGAAGCTTCCACCATGGGATCTACGGCTGGGAAGTGAGGCGCGCTTTTTGTTAAAATTTGGGCCGTCCAAACTATGAAACTAGGCTAAAAATATTGAACTTGGGCATCAGGCTGACGTGAAAGCATTTTTGCACTCGTGGCAAGTAGGGTGAGTGACATGGGTGTATGCGTGGCTGTGGGGACACGAGGGGAGCACAGGGCTGACGATTGTGCTAAATTTGAATTGCATGAATCGCTCCTCTCTCTCTCTCTCTCTCTCTCTCTCTCTCTCTCACACACACACACACACACATATTATCAATTTGTCGTGCTCACCCTATCTCTTGTAACATTCAACCTGATAACCCATGCATCCATAGAGAGAGGTGAGTATAAGGATTTGGGAATGCTCCATGCTATCTACATGTCTACAATAAAAGGAGAGAGGGGAGGGATGCAGACGGAATGGCACCAGCAACAGCTGTAGAAGTAGAAGAAGAACAATACCTCCAATCTGCCAACTGCTACTATGATAAGCAAAATGCCTCTACCATTGTCACTACCAAGCTATGTAGAGGGACGTGCATTCGATATGGTAAGCTTATTTAATGCTCCGTCTCTCCAATCTATTTTCTTATTTTTGTGCCATTGTTTATTTAGGTTTTCATATTGATCAAGAAGGAACTTGAAGGGAAATAAGACTATCCATAGTTGTGTTAGCTTGCAAAACAAGAGCCGATTGCCAACAAGTGCTTGTTGATAAAGCACAATGCAATGCATTTTATCATTGAGGCTTATTTTATAATGGCATCATAATGACCTTCTGATGCATTGCTTCATGAAATCCTCCACACCCACTTCATGCCTCTTTTGTTATCGAGTAAGCTCTTCAATGCATTCATTTTTCTAGAATTCGATCCACAAAAAGTTTATTGCATCATGAATTCTTCAAGGAGATGGTTGTGCAATTAGCAATCCAATGGAGGAGGGAGAGGAGGGCATACACAATGAGCTAGAAGCTTTGAATTCTTGGTGGGATTGGAGGTTTTCACATCCAAATCCATGTGTAGGGAGCAGCCCTCAAGGGATTGTTTGCAATGAATGGGGGGTCTATGGCACCCCACTTCTAACCAACTTGAAGCCCTCTCTACAAAGCCTGTCATCTATATAAAGTGTTAGTATTGTTGGTGCAATCCCAAGTACATATGGGAAGCTTCTATGCCTTTTTCAGTTCAATGTAGTCTTATTTTATCTAGCTTTTGATCTTATTTTATGACGCCATGAGTGATGGCTAAGAAGGGCCACTAAATGGAATGCATCAGCTTGTTCTAAGCACACCATAGAATTTTGACTAGGATCGATCCCACTACTTAAACAAGGAATTTACGTTAAAACATGGTAAGGGTGGGAAGATTCTTTCACTTCGGTGCTTGTAGAAGGGAGAATTTGTGGGTGTTTATAAGAATTAGGATAGCCAAATTCTCTTGCGGGAAAGCTAACTCTTGAGGATCCATTTAGAAGCTATTCTATTTGCAAGGTTCTCTATGTACATAAGCTGAATTAAATATGATGGCCTTATTTTGGATTGATGGGCAAATGAAATAAAGGAGCTTATCATAAAGGACTTGATCAGTAATTTTATTCCAGATCTAAATCAGGCAAGCTCTCTCTCTCTCTCTCTCTCTCTCTCTCTCTCTCTCTCTCTCTCTCTCTCTCTCTCTCTCTCTCTCATGTGTGTGTATTCTCTTGATTTGGGCATTGTACATGATATCAACTTGCTGATGGGTGCAATATGTGCAGCGATACATCAAGTGATAACATTGATCAAGATGAGTACATTCAAGATGAGGAGGTACATTTATGTCCCATAGCTTATGACGTCATCGATGGTTCTCAAAGTCTATACCCCAAATCAAGGGATACCTTGGACCCATATTTTTATGTCTCCAATACATTTTTCTCTTTTAACAAGCAAAGCCATAGTTTAATGAAAGCTTATCTTCAAGGGAAAATCAAAGTGACACTTGATACATTAAAGGCACATGATTCTCGAGGTTTGCTCAACTTGAAGAGGTGGAAGAGGATGAAGGAGGGTTTGTGTGTTAGTCCTACCCATGATGACAGTGAATACATTTGCTTGAAATTGGCACCAAACCTAAAGATCGCAACCATTGAAGATTGGGAATGCATTATACAAGAAACTCATCTCCCTCCAGATCATACAATACACAAAGGTGAGAAAGATACTATAAATTCAATCAAGACACACAATGGTGAGAAAGATACTATAAATTCAATCAAGACACAATGGTCCACAAATATTCAAAGCCATGGAATTCCAATAAGCTATATCAAAGATTGGATCGTTCTTTGTGGATGCCAGTTGCATGAAAGACATCAGCAAGATGTTCATAAAGTACGTGTAAGTGAGAAAGAACACAAAAAACCCTCTTCGATTATAGTCACAGATCAGCCTCATGTTCAAGAATGCTTGATTGACATCATGATTCAGCACAAGGTAAGACTAGTGCAGCTTCGATCTACAAAGCACAGTGGGCCACATCAGTGGGTGAAAGAGTTTTCTTGTCATCGACGAGGGGGAAGGCCTTCTCAAAGTGGTGGTGATAAGCGAAGATTGCGAAAATCAAAGCGGTGCGGCTGTCCCTTCAAGGTAGTCTTGGAGTATGCAAACGACTTGACAAGGTTAACATTCTCCTATACAATGGCCATGAAGGACATGTTCGAGGGTCTAAGGCTGATCTTTATCATTTGCATGTCCACCCGTGTGTGATAGCATGCTGCATGGATGACTTATTTGATGTCGGAACATGTCGTCATGTAGCTAAGATGTCAAAATCAAAAGAGCACTTCCATATGGAGAGCTCCTCTCCCCTTGACTGTGTGGTGTTTCACTTCTTTATGATCCCCAAGGAAGTACAGATGATTGCCTACCAAATGCACACTCAAGGTAGCATGCTACACATTGATTGTTTGTTTGCATGTCATGGGATAATATGATTTAGTTGGTTGTCCTAGTTGATGCAGGGAAAAATTCAGCTGATGATTGGGAGGCAATGTACATGGAGGCGCTTCGTTTAAAGGATCAAAACAAGGTAGAATTCAGCTGATATCATACATTTTTTCATGCCTTTTCCTAGGGTAGAATTTAGACCTTATATGGCCATTTTCTTATTTTAGGTGATCCATGTTCAACCTTATAATCCAAATGCTATTGATGAATACAAAAGACCCTTTATTCTTGTTATTCAAGATGAGTGGATGTTGGAGATGGCAATGCGTTTTTCTCATCATAATGCTTGGGCGGTGGATAGCACATTCAAGATGAATGTATTTGGTCTACCTCTCTATGCAGCTATGTTGCCCAACCAAAACGGCGTCGGTATTCCAATATGGCTAATGATGTGCACGAGTGATGGTGCCACTAATCAAGAGAGCATAGCGTTAGAGCTTACCTTCAAGTTGATCTTCTCAAGAATGGCTCAAACCCGCCCTATTGCCATTGTAATAGACAAATACCCGATAGGACTACAAGCCATTAAGAAGGTGGTTGATGCAGATTCTTGTTGTTGGTTTGAAGATCACCGAGGACAACGTCAACAAATCGCTGGCTATGTCTTACTATGTTGGTTTCATGCCAAGAAAGCATGGGTGGAAATCTTTTGCCAACAGGTTTTCTCATACCCTTGTTTATTGTGAGTGACAACTACAATGTTGGGCACGGTTTTGAGTTGCTTTTGCTGCTTTGCAGGTTCCAAAAGACAAGAAAGATGATGTTTATAATCAGCTATCCAACCTCATGCAAGCACATTCTGAAGAGGCATTTGAAGGCAGATTCCAAGCGTTCTTGCAGCAATACTCCTCACATGTGAATATATGCCGCTATGTTTCCAATGGTTGGTGTGGGCAGACATGTGTGTGGCGGACGCGATGGCCCAAGTTTGGTCGTCTTTTCCCACATGGAAACGTCAACACAACAAACCTAGTGGAGAGGTTATGGCAGTACATCAAGTACACTCTCTTGGATGCAAAAATCAATAGATCGATATTAGTCCTCTTGCATGCTCTCGTAGGCGGCTCTCAAACAGGCACACACATGGCAGTATGGCAGTTCAAACCTAGTGGAGAGGTTATGGCAGTACATCAAGTACACCCTCTTAGATGCAAAAATCAATAGATCGATATTAGTCCTCTTGCATGCTCTTGTAGGCGACTCTCAAACAGGCACACACATGGGGGGGTACTTTACTAGAGTTTTTCAAACAAAAACAAGAGCTAGGTAACTTTCTATTTTTCCTTATGTCATTGTATTTCAATGGTAGGATTTTCTAATCTGAATGGATTCTTGTTTTCTTGTCAAGCTGACTCTGGACGCTTTAGTATCCAAGGTTCAAGTAGGAGTCACACTGCAAGACTCGCAAGAGGCGAGAGCATCCTCGAAGCTGATTCAAGAACTTTGGAAGTGATTGATGAATCAACAATGCTTTTCAAGATCCAAAGCATGACTGAGCCCACACAATGGTACCATGCAAGCATGCAATGTAGCTACTGTGATTGTCCAGATTGGTCATCCGATTGCAACCATCTATATGGGATTCGATTGATATTACAACATCATTTTCCATGTCTATATGCTATTTTGCCTATTGTTGACAATGCACATTCTTTGGGGCAGCTGCAACACAATATTGATGTTGGACACAATGATGAGGGCGCCACATGGCTAAATATTGAAGGGAAGGATCTTAATATTGAAGGGAAGGATCTTAATATTGGTGACAATGAGCAAGGCATGGGTTTCAACATTGAGCATGGGCAGCACATAGTAGCAACTGGTGGTGACAATGACCAAGGCATGGGGTCCAACATTGAGCATGTGCAACACATAGTAGCAACTGGTATTAATGAACAACTATCTCTCTACATTCAGGACTTCAAAAATGTTTTGCAAGGTCTCGAGGAGAGTCTACCTACATGTGACTCCACACGAAAGGAATTGATCTTTTAACAATTGAGGATGTCAAAAGAGAGTCTTGCTGCATTGGTGGTTCCAATGGAGGTAGACTTGCCTTCGCGAGTGTCCATTCGCCAAATACAAGCTCATGTGATGCGTACTCGACTTGGTCATGGTGGCAAGAAACATGAAGGAAGTACTACTCCACTTGAGAAGAGGGTAGCCCCATCACAACGAACAAAGCATCATTTCACGGGTATGCTAAAACGCAAGCATCAGCGTGGTAGGAGTCGAGTAAGGTTTGAAAAGAGGGATCTTGTATTTTGCCCTCATTGCTACAGCAAGACATTGATGATTGATCCTTTGCAGAAAACACTCTTGCCATACATGCCATGCTTTACTCCCCTTGTCGAAGAGACATGCCCTAGTTGGTTCTGAAGTTGAACGTATCAACAAAGTTTTCAACTTATGTGATGATTCATCTATTCAAAATGGAGTGATTATATCTTGTGCATATGGCCTAAAGGAAGATAATGAGAGGCACTTCAACTTATGCCTCAACAATGGGATTGTTCTTTAAGAGATCTATGCATCCCAACATAGGATCATGCTTATGTATAGTGGTTAATTAGTAGTATCACCGTTTTTCACGCAACTAATCAACTAAGATATTTTTGGAAGCTTTAAATGCTTTTCTTGTAATGGAAGTACTCATCAGTTGGTTTCATTTCTCATACGTTGGAATCCATGAGTAAAAATTCAAAATTGTCTCTTTTATGTCGATAATCATCTGTCGCATTTCAAGAATGCAATTGGACTTGTAATATTTTGTGTAGTAAGCTATGGTGTTGTTAAAGTTATGGTGTCTCATAATGTCATTTGTTCACGAAAAGAGCTCAAATGTGGTTACTTGTCAATTAAAGGGTAGATGTAGTATAGAATTGATGGGTATAAGAGGCCACTAACAACTCCCATCAGTTTTCATGGAGGTTTGAGCATGTCATGTTTTGGCAACATGCCCAAAACTAGAAATTATAGGTTTCCCAAATAGGCAATTTTTGCCCAATTTATGCTCATGCAAGCCCCCCAAGACGACATTGATGATGCTAGGGGATGCAAGATCATGAAAGAAAGTTGCGATACAGTAGCATGCATCAAAAATGCTGATTTGAAAACATTTATGCCTTGTTTAAGTGGATGCATAAATGGTGTCCTATAGAGGATTTTTTTCACAGTTCAGCAAGATTCCAGGGTGGTTGACATGTAGCTTAGGATATGTAGGATGGAAGGCATGCTACCCAATATACTTAAGGTTGTTTAGGGTCACACCCTTGTGGGTGTGCTACCATATATGGATGAGAGAAGCCTAGGAAAGTTTTGGGCTAAAGATTTACTGGTGTGTGGAATCAGAGACGACGTAGGCAAAAGAGCATTGCACAATCTCGTCAAAGTAGTTCAGAGCTTTCTTCCCTTGACCTTCTTATGCATATTGACACAAGATTCTAGGAAGGCAGCAGTCCTCAAGCACTTGTCGTGCCTCTTAAACAGCATCGCACTTGTCCACAAGAGAATTGCCCAGCACAATATTGTTGCATACATGGTCACTAAAGCATTCCATGTTGCATACATGGTCACTAAAGCATCTGACCACATTTCAGTCCTATTAATGCAGTCGATGTGATTACATTGCTGCTCTTATGCATGCTAAGTAACAATTTTGACTTCCCAAGCTCACCACATGTTGCATACATGGTAATTAAGCATTTGAGCACTGCACAATGCTATTAATGCAATCCATGTGATTACATCGCTGCTCTTGTGCGTGTCAAATAACACTTTTTCCTTTCCAAGATTTTCAAGCAACACCCTTTGTAAAAGATCACTGTTATAAGGGTGCCACTATCCATATATTTTCAAGCAACCCCCACACATGCTTGAAGAGAAAGAACAAATGCCTTTGAAACAGCACCGCACTTCCACAAGAGCATTGCCCAACATTGTTATGTAGCAGTCGAGTGCTTGCTTGGCATGACCTCCTTCTACATATCCTCCAGTCCAAGAGACAACATTCCGTGAAGGCAGCCCATTGAGGAGCACTTGTCACTCATGACTTTGAGACAGCAAAGCAATTGGCGTACATGTCCACTAGAGCATCACCCAGCACAATGTCCAGCACAATGTCGTTCTACAGCAACCCCTGCCTTGCAATCTCATCATGGATTTGTTTTCCCTTGTCAGATGCTCTGATCGTGGCGTATGCTTTCAAGATGAATGCGTAGGTCAGTGCATTTGGAAGGATGCCCTCATGTTGTGTCTCTTGAAAGCACTCAAGTGCTTGCTCGGTGTGACCTTCCTGTGCATACCCATGCACAATGTCATTCTACAGTAACCCCTGCCTTGCAATCTCATCATGGATTTGTTTTCCCTTATCAGATGCTCTGATCGTGGCGCATGCTTTCAAGATGAATGCATAGGTCAGTGCATTTGGAAGGATGCCCTCATGTTGTGTCTCTTGAAAGCACAAGTGCTTGCTCGGTGTGACCTTCTTGTGCATACCCAACAATCAGTGCATTCCAAGATACAACATTTCGAGAAGGCAGAGCACTTGTCGCGCCTCCAACCAGCATCACACTTGGTATACACGTCCACTAAACATTGTCCAACGCAATTGCAGTAGCCTACCTCATGATGGATTTGTTTCCCGTCGTGCTCAGATTCACAAAAGTGTTCGGTGAGACTGCACACATTAAGCACACAAGCACGTCATTGCATATGGAAGGATGCCCTTGTGCTGCATGGCTTCAAAGCAGTCAAGCGCTTGCTGGATGTGACCTTGTGAATATCCTGCAATCAGTGCATTCTAAGAGCCAACATCTGGAAGGTTCAAGGATGCCCTCACATTGCATCTCTTCAAAGCAGTCTAATGCTTGCTTGGCATGACATTCTTGTGCATATCCTACAATCAATGCATTCCAAAAGACAACATTCCACAAAGGCAGCCCATCGAGCCCTTGTCATACCTCCGCATTTGGCATGCATGTCTACCAATGTTGTTTTCTCCAGCAACCCCTGCCTTGCAATCTCATCATCATTAATATGTTTCCCCTGGTCAGCGGCTTGGCACATGTTGTCAAGGATGCCATAACACTGCACCTTAAAGCAGCCAACTGCTTGCTTGGCATGACCTTGTGCATATCCTCCTGTAACAATCAGTGCACTACTCCAAGAGAACATCTTGAGAAGGTAGCCCATCAAGCACTTGTCATGCATTTGAAACAGGACTACACTTGGCATAGATGTCCACTAGATCATTGCCAGCACACAATAACCCCTGCGGATATGTTTCCCCTAGTCAACGGCTCCAATTGTGGCACATGTTGTCTTTTCGAGATGTCAAGTGCATATTCTGCCACCACAGGGTCGCATCATGGATATGTTTCCCTCAGTCTCAACGGCTCCAATCGTGGCACATGTTGTCAAGGATGCTTTCTCATACATATTCTGTAATCAGTCCATTCCAAGAGACAACATTTCAAGAACGCAACCCTGAAATAGCCCCTTAAGCACTTTTCGTGCCTTTGAAATAGCACCGCGCTTGGCATACATGTCCACAAGAGCATTGCACAACACAAGATTGTTCTACAGCAACTCCTTGTTATCGCACAATCACGCCATGGTTTTGGATCCCCCTCTCAACACACAATTAGCATGTATGGACACACATATTTAAGCATTGTTGCACCAAAAAAACAAGTAAGAAAACTAGGCTTCACCTTAACAATCTTTAGGTCTAGCTCTTGTGCAGGATCATAAAGAGCAACTTCGATAGTTGACTCAGCCACATGCGGCGCCAAGCACTTAAGAGCACTGCATAAAATACAAAGTTTAGATTGTGTTATCCTTTGTGCACCGGTTTTGTGGCATGCATATTCGCAAAGACACTAGTTTTACATGTGCAAGCTTTCCAAACACTCCTTTGGGTTCGTAAGCCCCAATGAGTCCAAGTACAGTAGATAATGTTTCTTTCCTCGTAAGCGAGGAACCCTTTTGTCCTTATTGACATACAAAATGAATGGTTCCAATTACACACAAACATAAATGAAATTCAGCCAAGAAATTCAGCTATGTGCATCAAATAAATGAAAATCAGCCAAGAAGTATTCCATTGCCATAAACACACCTGCAAATGATAGGAAAGAAACATAACTCAAGCATGGACACATCAATGCCGGCAAAGAAGTCTGCGAGGTGTGAGAAACGGTGCTCCGATGTCATGGAATACCACATGGAGTCAATGAACAATACCTTCTCCAAAATGGTGCATGGCAACATATTTTCCATCCATCTAGATGCATGAAAGGGGGAAGTCAAAGCTCATCCATATAACGTGAATTAGAACACATGGCAAGTCTATCAAACTTACATTCCAAATAGATTAAGTGTTCTAGTCAAGGCCTCATCAACAAAGATTGCCTTCAAAAGTGGCTCATCTATTGCTACGTATAGCTTGAACCTTGTGGAAGTAAACTCAATATCTGCTGATGCAACTCTCAATCTTTTCCCACCATCGACCACCAGTAGGGGCTATACTAGCCAATTACAGATTTCATTCTGTTTTTTCTTATGTTTGTTCATTTTCTTAACTTGATGGACTCTCTTTCCTTAATTGATGTTATGGGCTTTAGCAAGCACATGTGCTTGTATGGGTCCCATATGCCATTTTTTGGTATCCTACAAACATTGAAATCAATATATATATCTACACTCTGTACCAACTCTACCACACCCTCAAGAGAGTTCATAACACTTCATGTATGTGGCTTGTATCCTTGCTAGTGCCATCTAGATCATGATATTGTCAATTTGCTACTATTTAATTTCCATGATCATACATATGTTTTGGGTTGTTTCTTGATTATACATATGTTTTGGGTTACTTCTTGATTATACATATGTTTTGGATTGTTTCTTGATTATAGATATAATTACATAAATTTTTTGTCATTTTCCTTTTAATTAGCATCTTGGTGTTTTATCTTGAAAAAATGTTTATTACTTTGGGAGTGTGCTGTCAAGGGGAGATATCATCTCTAGTAAAAGAATAGCATTTGTGGCCATGGGTGGGGTTTGTTGTATCTTTTGTACAATGTCTATGTCTAATTTATCAAATGCACCCATTTTAGAGCTAAGTGCACCCTTTGGTGAAAGTAGATGGATTCTTAGGTTGATTGGATGTGACCATCAGTGGGGTTTGTTGGATCTTTTACACAATTTCTATGCCTAATTTATCAAACACACTTGTTTTAGAGCTAAATGCACCCTTTATTGAAAGTAGATGGATTCTTGAGTTGGTTGGATGTGTTGGGTTTTCCTTCTTTAGAACACGAGCAAAGTTCTTATGTTTGGATAATAAATAGAAGGCCTTGGAAGAGGATAGCCTTTAAATTGTTATCCTTGAATGAGCTTGGATCCGTTACTTACCTTCTCAAAGAAAGCTCTACTTATTCTATCTCATTTCTTGGTCATTAAGTCTTTCCATTTATCAATTAGAGTACATCCCACGAAGCAAGAAATGAACCATACCAGAAAGAGTTTAGATAGTTGTTGCTATTGTCTTATCACTAGAGGAGAATTCTTAAGTATTGAAATATTTTTTAAAAAAACTTGATTTTCATTGTATCATTACAATGTAACTTTGATTTTCATTGTATCACAAAACAATTAATTTCTATAAAATAAAAAATGTTTCAATACAATGTAACTTTGATCCACAACAAGAGTAGTTTCGCAAGATGTCCAATGTGATCCCTGTAGCATCCTAATTTTAAAAAAACGGTTGCCTTTTTTAAGGTGTTGCTTGAGCTTTGACATGTAGTAGTGGGAGTGTGATGATGAAGTGATGTTAAATAAGCTCTTCTTTATGAGTGCTTTGGTGACACCCCAAAAGCTTCTTGCCATTTGGTCAAGCCAATAGCTTACCTTAGCTTTTACAAAAAGGAAGGCTGCTCTGTGTGTGCATGTGTCTCTCTCTCTCTCTATATATTCTCTATAACATGGTGGAATCAATACCTGTGTTAATAAGCATATGAGCTTAGGATATATAGGCTAAAGGCCAAGGGATATGAATAAATTGTGTGGACATATAGCTTAAGGGCCAAGGCCACAAGGATGGGCATTAATAAAGAAGTGTGAAAATAGAGCTATAGTATTATATAAGACAACTATGAGCTTAATCATATATCTAATTATTTTACTAATAAAATATTAATCATCTTTTTGCTTCAAGCAAGCTTCCATGGTGGTACTCCCTTAGGAGTTTAAGCATGTGGTACTCCATGTATTGAGTGCTATTTTCCCTTCTTTCATCGGTATTAAATCTTGATCTTTGATCCATTAAAACTTTTTTTAATTGAGTTTTTTTGTACATTTTCTTGATTTTCCACAAAACCCTAAGCTTATTCTTGTTGACCTTCCATAATAACTTGCAATCTTGCCATTAAGGAGCAGTAAGGGGCTATTAGGGTTATTTGGGAGTAGATCTACACCTCGTTCTTGAACAAAACCTAGGTGGCCTTGTTTTTACCCTATTTTCTTTCATTTTCACAAGAAATGGTGCCTTCTTCATGGTGCCTTCTTCATGTAGCTCCATTGCAAGCATGCCATTGAAGCTTGGAAAAATATTTGGTCAGTTTCTTTGACCATTATGGACACTATTGAAGTAAACAACACTCAATCATCAAGGATTGAAGCTTCCACATTTTTTTTCATCTTCAAAAAAAGCTAAAATTGGTGCCTACTTCATGGAGGGCAAGAGAAGGTCAAGATTTGATCAATGGTGAGTTTCTTGAACCATTCATGAACATTCTTGGTGATATCTTGCTATTCCATGTGTTTCTTTGCAAGATTTTCATGAATCTTGAAATCCTATCTTCCATAGCTTGAGGCTGTGCCATTTGCTTCTTCTTCATACCATTAGGGTTGCATGCTTAATTAGAACACTCTAATGCAACATTGGAAGCACGTTGGAAGCTTTATCTTGATTTTGAAATGTTCATAGCCTATATCAAGCTTAATCTTGCCATTCATAAGCATAATGGTGGAAAGTAATGCTTGATGGAATTCCAATAGGCAATTCATGCATTGAATGTATGCTTATTATGTCATGCATGTTACTAGGCTTATGTAACACTTGGCATGAATTAAGTAATGTACTTGGCAATGAAGTGGTAATGTGCTGCAATAATTGGGCAAACCATGGCAAGAGAATCGATAATTTTTGGCAATGGTAAAGCATAATGGCAATGCATGGGTCACATATATGAGGCTTTTGGATGCTATCGAATGCCTATGGATGTGCCAAAGTGATGCGGGACATGCCATTGGATCTAAATGAGCTACTACCGATGCATTTGGATTGATGGAATCACCATTTTAGGGCATGTGATCGCTTTCTACAGAAACATAAAAGTCAAAACATGTGATCCCTTTAGGACTAAATCAAAGGTGTTTTATAAAGCTTGATAGAGCCATCTAAGGACTACATTTCAAGTTATCAAGCTTTTGATTTGGACATCATTTAAGTGGTCAAATATGCGTAGTTGAATTTTAAAAAAAAATAAAACAAGAGTATTCTGGTCAAACGAAACTAAAATGAATTACCTGGATGGAAAGTACTCTCCAACACCTCTTTAACAATCTACCCAATTCAGAGATCAAAAACTAGTCCTACTGTGATGACATGCAATTGACTTTTTATAAAAGTCAAAACAGAGAGGTATATCACTCGGGCTAAATCAAAAGTGATCACATAGTTAGGAAGCACTCTTTAATACCTTCCTAACAAGCCAAAGATCATTCAATTCAAAAATTAAAAGCCTTGTCAACTTGCAAACTTACTCAATTATGGGTAATCTTAGGGTCATCTCGCAAAGCTCAAATGCAACAATCATAAGATGAGAGTGCTAGTGTGTAAATGGTTGTCGAAGAGCAAGACATAATGCATGATGATGAGCCAATATCAAATGGTCATACTCATAGTGATGGTGTTAATCCAAGGGTATAAGTGAACATGAATGCGCATGATGCTAATGAGGGTCCACAATTGAGCAAGACATAATGCATGATGATGAGCCAATATCAAATGGTCATACTCATAGTGATGGTGTTAATCCAAGGGTATAAGTGAACATGAATGCGCATGATGCTAATGAGGGTCCACAATTGAGCAATGACATACAATTGATGATAATGATGATGTGTACCATTGTGCATGGTTTTTGTGCAAGAGCTTAAGAGTGAATGAAGAGAGAGAATTCAAAACTAAAAGGAGAATTCGTCGCACTTTGGTGAAAGGTTTAGTGCTTCATCAATTCACGACACCCACATGAAGATGAATAAAAATTTGAGTGCTTCTATGCCCAAGGATGATGTACATAAAGGAAGAAATCTATGCATAGTGGGGATGCATCTTACAAAGGCAAGAAATTCATGGGTAATGCATCAAGGCAACCAAATCTCTTGGATGAATCACATGACAAAGTCTTTATGGACAAGAGAACCTTCCATCCGTCTTCTCTCTTAGAAACATGCACCATCAATCATTGTCTTCATCAAGAGGTAAAGCTAGAGGCAAACAGGTAACTGTTGACTTCCCACACATAAATGGTATATGGAATAAAGAAGAGTCCTTTACAAGGATTCATTCTAGAAATGCAGATAAAGATGAATTCAAGGGAGTCAAGGACAAGGTGGTTTTCATAAAGTTTAAGGATGAAGGAACTACCAATGATGACTTTGAAGAGTGGGTAAATAAAATGGATTTCTACTTTTGAGATCAATCCCCTAAGAAGCAAGCATTCTAATGTATATTTTACCACTTTGAATTTGGAAGGTTATGCTCACACATTGTGGAGACATCTTCTTGCAAATAGCTATCTATGTGTGTTACAAATGCATCATGAAGTAATCAGATAATAATGATGGGATGTCTACTACGTGTGTACACTCTCTCCTATGATGATTATTTTGGTTGTAAAGGTGCAAAAACTTTGAGGCTCGAGGCTAGGTGGCACATGTATTGGTGGATAGTGGTAGCACACATACCTTTGTGAACAAAAGTTCATTATGTAATTTCGAGTTACATCCCATGGATTTATCTTTATTTCATATGGTAAAAGTGGCAAATGGAGAAAATATGGATTGCACAATGACTTGCAAGGGTATGGATGTCATGCTCTCAAGGGATTACACATGCAAAGTTGATCTACTAGTATTGGACATGAGCTCATGTTAACCACATTTGGTTAACACATTTCTATGACAACTATGTCCATACACTTATATAGTGGGCGCCCGTACTATATTGTAAATCCCATCATTTGATGAGGCAAATGCCCTAAAGATGCTCCCAAGTCTTGAGCTTCAAAGGATAGACAAGAGGATCTCGGTTAGTTGGCCAAACCATAAAGAAAAGCCTTGTAACTATGTTTTGGGCACCTCGGGTCACTTACTCCCAATCAACGTAGTGAGAAAAGGCTCAGAACTATAAAAGCCAACTTCTCTTGTTTGTAAGACATTCTTCCATTTATGCAATAGAATTGGAGTGTTCTCCCTTCCTCTCTCTTGCAATTGTAATCTAGCATGTGTGGTATGCTTAGGGTTAGGGTTTGGGTGTGATTAGTGTTAATCGCTCTTTCTCTCATGCTTCCCTCTTGCTTTTTCTCTCCGTCTTGCTTGAGTGATTAGGCTCACTGCGATCGTCTTCTGCAGAGATCCCACATGATCTTTGTGAGAGAGGTTATACCACCCATAGGATTAGGAACCGCCTCGGTGTGACAATGAGTGCAAGAGGATCGCAGTGACGAGCAGCTATCCACACGCAACAGTGGAGCTCTTGAGCATAGCTCGAGCTTGGCGGATCGGCAACTTCCCAATGACACGTTAGGGTGAGCTTAACATCTTTGGTGCCATTTTTGGGGAGCACCAATCCGCTTCTTGTCAAAGCCTTCCTTGTTCGAATCCGACAGAGTCTCCATTACGGTGTCAAGTAAGTAACCATGGCATTCGGTTTTGGATTGTTTCATTTACTTTGTTAATTATCTTAATTATTTTTGTTGTTTTTATTTTGATTTTATGCCTAGATTATGGTTGGGAGTAAGGATTAACAAGTGTTTAAGCAAAAAAAACTAGAGATTTGAGTGATTAGGGAGCTCAAAAGAGGATTTTTGCTTAAACCTAAAGCAGTTTTTGCTAATTTTTAGCTTTTAATCATGTTTTTGTTAGATTAGATAGAACCCTAATCGATCAAAAAACATTAAAAAACACAAACAATCTTAGTTTCCACTAATTATCATCACTAATATATTGGTTAGTGTGATTAATGAGCTCAAAGAGAGCTAAAAACCAAAAAATTTGAGCCTAGTTGCTTGCAATTGGACTAATTGGAGTGGTATTAGTGTTCTAAACACTTGCCTTAACCTAAATCTATGCTTAGAACACTCCCATTAGGTCACAATTAGTGAGAAGCACTATTAAAAAAAACTTTTTTGAAAAAAAACATGCTCTCCATTAGCCATGGCCGCTCACTCCTAAGCTCGCATCCGTTCACTCCTACGCGTACGGACGTATGATTCAAAAAAAAATCAAAGGGAAAAAAACGTGCACTCCTAAGCCATGGCCATTCACACTTAAAGCCACCGGCCATTCACTCCTAAGTGTACGGATGTACACTTCCAAAAAAAAATCAAAATTTCCAAATCTTTAGAGGTGCTTAAGGTAAGAAAAAAGAGAGCCAAAATTTCTATCTTGGATCTATGCGTGCATCGTCGAAGCTTTTCTAAGCCTCAACACACTCCATGGAAACCTTTCAGTCATGGTTGCATGCCCCAAGTGGCCCTATTCCATTGGGGAACACTTTGACAGTTATACATTCACATATGGCCGATATGCCAAACATGTTTGGTTGTGAGGACAAAATGATTTATGAAGAGCCCTCATCTAGTGGTGCACCTCTGTACATGCACCCCAATGTGAATAGACTCTCCAAGCACACACACGTGTCTTCTCCTATAACCACAGGGCTTATTCTCACCCCCCACCCATGTACCACCTCCCCTTTTGCCCAAATTAACATTGTGAGCTTAGCACAAGCTATAGAAAGGGGAATGGCAATTGCACCCCACGGACATCACATACACAACCTATGTGGGTGAAAATCTTCAAACTCATGCCGAAATTCTACGAAGTTGGAGACCCCATATCCTACATTGAGGTCTTTAATCAAATATGTCGGGTATTTAAATTTTTTGATAATGTAATAAAGGTCCATATCTTTGGACTAAGCCTTGAAGGCAAGGCAATGGTTCTAATCCTTGAACCCTTGAAGGCAAGGCAATGGTTCTAATCCTTGGACCCTTGGTACCAAGGCACTTTCAAAGCAGTGAAAGAGGCCTTCACTCTTGGATTTGCACCATACGAGCCTAAATGGAGCCTCATTATTCAATTGTTCCAACTGAAACAAAAACCAAAGGAAACCTTACGCGACTACATTGCACACATTAAGTACCTCGATTCACGTTGCGAAGAAAGGAAACAATTGTGTGATAAGCAATTAATGGACTATTTCCTCTTGGGTTTGCACAATCCAAAGCTTCATGACCATCTATTAGTGAAGGACTCAACCTTTGATCAAGCCTACAAAATGGGTGATCTTTCTCAATGACAATATGCGAGAAAGTGAAGGCAAGGCAATGCAATGGTTCTAATCCTTGGACCCTTGGTACAAAGGCACTTTCAAAGCAGTGAAAGAGGCCTTCACTCTTGGATTTGCACCATACGAGCCTAAATGGAGCCTCATTATTCAATTGTTCCAACTGAAACAAAAACCAAAGGAAACCTTACGCGACTACATTGCACACATTAAACCTCGATTCGCATTGTGAAGAAAGGAAACAATTGTGTGACAAGCAATTAATGGACTGTTTCCTCTTGAGTTTGCACAATCCAAAGCTTCATGACCATCTATTAGTGAAGGACTCAACCTTTGATCAAGCTTGTTTCTCGATGACAATATGCGGGAAAGTGATTCCATGCAATTGACCACCGAGCTAATGACAACTCATAAGCCCATTTGTAACATTACCCTCATCTCCTCATGGACACCATGCATTAATGGTGGCACCTCCCCCAACCAACCACTCACACATAGAGCCACCATGACCGTCTATAGTGCGCATCTTTCCATTCCAACCATTGCCTCTTAGAGCAAACCCCATTGATCATGGAAAGATCAAAACCTGGTTCATTGCCATGCCCATTGGGCCTATGTGCTCTGACACCCCTGCTGAGGCACCCATAACACATCATATTCCTTTGCATGTGCCTCACATGGACCCTAAACCAATTGTGCACACCATAGGTGCACCCGCAGCAAGGAAACCACCTCTTCAATGTTTCCTTTGCCATGGACCCCATATAGTGGCTGCCCTTAAAAAAAACATATTGTCATGGCTGTGGGATCGACCGTTACTTCAAAGATTTTCCTTTGCAATTAGTTTCTAACTCCACAGTCAAAGGCATCCCATCCCTCAACATGTTGAGTGTTCAACATGGGAAGATATCCACTACCCCATTGAATGTCGTCACACGATGCAGGCCAAACTGAAGAAGGCCAAGGAACCAAAGCAGTCTGACACTTTAGCTACCAAATGTGCCACATCCAAAAAGAAACAACACTCCAAGCACATTGGCAAAGGTGAAGATCGGGTTACCATCCGAAGTGGCTCAACAAAGACCACATCCTCCTCCTCCAGGAGTGATGATCATGCCAAAATGCCACTCCCCAAGCAGCCCCAAGGAATTAAGCCAAACTACCAAAGCGACTGGCCTCATAGCCCAACCCCATCATAGAGAAGCAACATCTTTAACAAGCCCATGCATGGGTATGAGACTACCAGGCTCAACTCGAAGAACCGCCCTTACACGTGTCCTATGCACTAACAACCGACCGAGGACACGCCATCCCCCGTAGAACTATTTACTCGACGTGCGAGTAAAGAACTTAAACTTCCGCACTAGGTAAGGCAAGAGCCCAAGCTTATGCTTGAGGCCAAGGAAGATCCGTTCGCGCCAACATGATGTTAACAAACCTCTAGCCCCACATGTGCCTCTTAAGCCTCCATTGCCTATTCCACATGCGGCCAAGATCAAATCCCACGTTCACATCAAACAACTCAATGCAGATAGTGACATAGAGTCCGACAAAGACTCACAAGGTGCCCACACAAAATTTGCCGAAGTATTTTACCCTACTACAACACCTAAGTCTCAACCTTAACACCCATCAAATAAGGGCCACATTGAACTTCTATATACCATTGCCGGTCCAACCTATGAACTAGGCCCTGAAAATTAGGAAGCTCCTCAACGTGACCTTACTGGCCTATCAGCCTTTCTTTCCTCCGAAATCAGAATGCCCATTGGAACCTTGTTTTACAAGGGAATCCGAATTTATGGAATGACCTTAGGAATTGTATGAAATGAAAACTACAGGCTCCCATGGAGGAGATGGACAACTCAAATTCCTCGGATGAATTTGAGCCCTATCATCCTGAATTACTTCATGGGAAAAACCCATAACGCAAAGACGCACTGAAAATTCGAGTAAATGCATTGGGTCACTACTTTGAAAGTGATGACACAAACGTAGCCCTACCCATTTCCTATGAAGGACATGTAATCACAGCCATCCTAGATGGGGGTGCTCGCATAAGCATCATCACAAAGAATTGCTAGGAAAAATGGAGAGAATTGCCCCTGGATTACACCAGATTGGTCATAAGGCTCGTGGACGGGATATTCGCAAAACCCTTTGGACTATTGAAGGACCTCAAGATTAAATTCCTTGACATGAGCTTCAAACACACATTTGTAGTCATGGAATTTACTTAAGGTGGCTATGACAGCATCCTGGGAAGGCCCTTTATGAGACTCACATGATTGGTCCACGATTAGGACATAGATCATGTCTATCTCCACAAATGGGATCACACACTCAAAGTGAACGTATGTACACACATATCTATATATGCTTAGCTTAGCATACATGCCTAGTGTTGCCACCACTCAAGAACTATAACATGCTATTAGAGCGAAACTATTAAGGGATACATGCTCCCAACAGGACTCGCAAGCCCAATGGATTCCCAATGCCATAATAATATATCTTTCAAGATGAGTCACTGGCTGAAGTATGTTGGGGCTGTTGAAGCACATTAACCACTTCAATGATATATGGCAAAAGGAGTTCACCAATAGCTCCCTTATGGTCCTCCACACAACCACCCTAAATCCAATGGAACCCGTGGTACCCACACCAAAACAAGAAAAGCTTTGCCATTCACACTGCGTAGAGTTCGCAAAATAAAAAGTTAGCGCTAGCAGAAAAAGAAGCCAAAAGGCTTGTGGAAGAAGAAAGTGCTAAAGTCGAAGAAACCAATAGGTGCCCAAAAAATTCAAGACCTTTCAGATAGCCGATAGATTTATCCAATATGACTCGGCTCAAAGGTCTCACTATGGGTAACCAGGGACCTCATAGATGCTCCAGCCAAGGTCAAAGAAATAAACTTGGCAGGCCCGGGCAAAGACAGGAGTATTGGTAGCCCCTCTCCGTGTCCTGCTTCATGGTCTCCAAGAGAGAAACCTATCAGCTCTCATGTATATAAATATATAATGCATGTGTGCTCGTCTCCAAAACTAGGATGCTTGGATAGCCTCATCCGCCTGTACACAATGGTCTCCGTTTTGAAGGCTCCGCTAAATTTTGCAGCAGTACCCGAGGCCAATATACATTGGTGAATACCTCTCTATGGAGGAATAAATCGAGCTTGTTGCTCTGCTTACAAAATTCCAGGATTGCTTTTCTTGGAAGTACACAGATATGAAGGGTGTATCTTCCGAAGTAGTCAAACATACCATTCTAATGGTTGATGGAGCAAAGCCGATCAAACAAAGGGCATATCCTATGAACCCAAAATATTCCAAGATGGTTCGAGAAGAGATTGACAGACTCATTGATGCCAGATTCATATACGAGATAGAACATACGGAATGGGTATCACCATTGACACATCCCATGATGAGAGGTCCCTTCACAAAAGATTATGTGACTATAGCCATGACTAATAATCTCTTTATTTGCCAAGCTTGTCATCAAACCCTTGATGACGTGGGAGCTAGACACAATTGCTTCTATCATGGATGACGAAGTCAACCACAACTAGATGAAAATCCTAGATATACTTGATACACTCCCAAATCACAAACTCGGAATGCAATTTGTGGTCCCAAACTCCCAGTACCTTCATGAACCCAACAAGGCCTTTGCCTCGCTTAACACCCTAAGTGTAAGTGCAACTCCCCAACATGCAACCATAACCCTTCAAGTATGGTTAGATTTCCCCTTTGGCAAAAATATGCAAAGTAAGCATGCCTTGCTGTCTCCACCAACTAGCAACAATGTTTTGCCATGGGAAACACGAGTCTCCATTGGTAAACCATCTCTTCACAGTGCTCATGCCAAAATTTAGCTGCCTAGTGGAAAACGGATACAAAGACTTGGGCCTTTCACACAAATGGTACATACTGTCTCTCACCCATTGGCTTGTAAGTTTTATGTGGTTCCCATAGGTGAGACCAAAGAAGCAGTCATCCTTGGAGGGAGTTGGGTCAAGAATGCCACATGTACAGTCAACATAGCTATCCCCGAGCTTCCCAAGGGAAAGGTAGCAATGATCCTTTGGGACGGTGAGTGCACCATATCCGATCCTATGCCAGTACCAACTGCTTCCACAAAGGGTAATCTATCACCCACAAAAACTAGCAAGTCTTCTACTGCCCCCAAACTACCACAAGACCAAACCTACTAAGAATATGGATTGGATTATCCACCACTGAGAATGGTCTACAAAGGTGGCAAGACCACATATATCCTATGGTCCACACCAATCTCATATTCTTGGAGGCGTGGAAAACTCTTGGAAAACCCATACTTACACCTCAAAGCACTTACATTCAAATCTCACATGAAATGCGTCTAATGAGTGTTGGGTATTTCATTCCTAAAATATCTATTAAAAATAACCAATTGGAATGCAGATTTCATGTCATAGATGCAGGAGGACTCCAAGGCCAGATTATAATTGGAAAAGGGTGGATTGATGCACTCACTACCAAATCAATTGGCGAGAAGAAATTGCCACCATGGAAGTCAATGGTAAAAAAACCATAATCCTCTTGTGTCCAGAGGAAATCATACACACAGCCCACATTCAAGTCCCATCCTCATCATCGGCAATCTCACCTGTTACCACACCCCATGCCTCCCCAAAAGCTGGTCAAAGGAGTATTGTCGAAACCCTCCCACATTGACATTCAAGCCTCATCTCAACAATCACCCTTAACTCTACATCCTCAACCATCCACACCGTACGCATCCCGATCTCAATGGTAGGTGCCAAAGAATCTTCTTGCAGTTGATTCTACGATGGCTATATAGAACTCCATATGCCAGAACGGTCATCTCAAAAAAAAACACGAGCAAAAAGCAAACCAAATTGACAAAAACCAACCATAAGCTAAACTTTCAATGTTGGCTAATCCTCAATTGCCTGTCTGCTAAGAGCACAAGGCTACTGTGAAGGCAACATTCACCTTTGGTTACCCAAGAATGCAGCATGTTCTCATCCACCACAACAACTCCCCAAGGAGTTGTGACACAAAGCCTAATGGCTGCGCCGAAGGTTAGGTAACCCCAAGCGTAGCAAAGCAATCAACAATGGGTGCCTACCAATGTGCTCAAATCTCAAGGCTTCCATGAAGGAAACATACAACTGTGGATCCCAAATCCCCAATCAAAAGCTTATCCTCAATGTCGACAACCTACTCGTAGCTTAAAACCTTGTAGAGAAACAACCAAGAAGATTTGTCAACCATGTGCCCTCTTCACTTAGCGATGGTGGGTGCCAAAACATCTCTTAGAAGCCCAATGCTTCAATCATGGCAACTCCATCATTTGGGTCCCATAGAATAACCCTCAACATTTAGCCCAATCCACAAAAACCGAGCCAGTACCTATCCAATCCACACAATTGCTTTGGTGGCCAACGAGGAGCCAAGTCCTCTCTTCATCAACCACATTACATGGACTTACCCCTACACAAAGCATAGGCACTCACAAGCTCAATTTGCCTAGTCCACCAACCCGCCCCTCCACTTCATCACCAAAACCTAGGGGCAGTGCCACAAATGTCAGAGCTTATAAAGCCACTTAAAGACAACCTCAAGGGTAAGCTCACAAATCTAGCCAAATGGGCTAATCAATACAAAACCCTCCTTTGGGGTGCTGACCAATAAACAACCTTCAAGTCCTCACCTAGGAGGACCCACCCAAAAAAAGGTCTCTAGTAGGTAACTAGGCATGTCTAGCTGGTTATTTAGGACCATGGGCACACCTTTTGCCCTCGCACATGCACGACACCTGCAATTTGCATTGGGCTTTGTCATTTTCACACCTGCAATTTGCATTGGGCTTTGTCATTTTCACACCCACCGCACAAAGCTTCATCATCATTGGTAGCCATCTAGGTACATCTCTAGATGGGGGGACCATGGAGGGCTCAAGCCTGGTCAATGGTAAAACCCATCACTTGCTCGCTCTTCTTAATCACTCATGCTTTGCCCAAATAATTGTGCTTCATGCCTCATCAATCCTACCACCACTGACTTCTTCTTCTCCTATCTTACCTGCCAAATAATGCAATGTAGCTTTTACTTCTAGACTTAAAAGCTGTTACTCCTATAGACCCTCACCATCAACTACCACTCTCATCAACACATGATCCCAGTCCCATGAGCTACAAACAACAAAATAAGACAAACCACCACAATAGAATGAAAGAACATTGCCCACCAAAAGATCAACACCCAAGGGAGCCAAGATACTCATTAAGGTGTCTAAATGAAGATGCTATAGTTACATGTACATCGCCATCACCATACAGCATCTCGGAGTAAAAGCAGTTTCCATGCGAGTTACCTCCTTATCCCTCTGGAACCCCCACCTTGCCACTTGCTTACTAACACCATTGTTTACTAACCCCTCAACACCACCACCTCCCACTTGGATACTGATCATTAAGTATTATGTGCTAGTCTACTCACATGAACAACTTCTCCTTTGTCAGTGTTTATGCCCACGGCCCTCAGAAGCTGAGAACCAGGACCTGGAATTCTATGCTAAGACTTAGAGCACCACTGCTGATAATGGGAGACTTCAATATGGTAGAAACCCTCAAAGATAGATTCAGATCCAAAGGGCTAGCCCTGGCGGGATCAGAGAAGCAAGCTTGGGAAAAGGTAAAACATAAATTCAACCTGCACGATCTAGGTCAAGAAGGAAGTTTTTCATGGCAGAACTACTCCTCAGGCGACCTGGCCAGAAAAGCCAGGTTGGACAGAGCATACGCAAGTGGTGAAATCTTCTCCAAATTCAACAGATGCGAATGTGTTGTAGATACAACCACATGCATCTCAGATCATTACCCTGTCATTACAACAATGGATAACCTGGAACACAGACACAAAGCGTGCTGGTTTCATACAGATCCAGCCCTTTTCAAATTGCCACTAGTTCAAGAAGAAGTCAAAAGCATCTGGGAATCCTTCTTCACCAAAAACCTCCCTCCGGCCAAAGCTTGGAACCTTGCCGTCAAGTCAATCCAAAACCTTCTCAGGCAAGTCAGAAAAGAGGTTGCAGCCCATAGAGGCAGCAGACTCACAAAGCTCCAAGAACAACTGCAACAGCAAGAGGCTTCTAGCAAACCAGCCAATACCAACCTGATCAGAGCCAGGATCAAAAGAGAGGAAGAAATAGCTCTGCAACACACTAAACTTTTTACCAGAGAATGGTGGACAGGAAAAGCAGACAGACCAAACCAAGAAATGTTTAAAACCCTCAAGGTCAAACAAAGGCAAGAACATATCCCCCTGCTAACAAACAAGGAAGGAATCCTGGCGGATACCCAAGCTGAGAACAGAAAGCTGATTACTGAATACTACAGCAACATCTTCAAGGAAGAAGGTCCCCCCTCCCCATCCAAGGCAGTGGCAATGGAAACAATAAAACAAGTCAGACCTTCAACAGTCCCAGCCAACATAGCTGCTACTCTAGAGAAAGAAATCACTCAGGAGGAAATCAAAGAGGGCATCTATTCCCTCAAACCTAACAAGAGCCCAGGTGAGGATGGTCTCCCAGCCGAGTTTTTTCAATCCTTTTGTGAGGTGCTAACAGGCCCCATCCTCAAAGTTTGGCATGAATCGCTGAAATACGGAGCACTGCCAACTCAAATTAATAATGGTCTCATCAAGTTGATCCATAAAAAGGCCCCAAGGAGATCATGGGAAACTGGAGACCTCTCACTATGCTAAACAGTGTCTACAAAATTTTAGCAAAAGTTCTAGCCACTAGAATGAGCAAGCACATGAACCAATGGAACTCAAGGGAACAAAAAGGATTCATCAAAGGTCGGTACATCCTGGACTCTATAATCGCCCTATGGGAAGGATTCGAATATGCAGAAAAATCCAGCCAGGATTTCCTTTTTATCAAGATAGACTTTGAGAAAGCATACGACAGAATCCATTGGGACTACATCCTCCAATCCTTAAGAGATATGGGGCTGGGACCTCAGTTCACCCATATGGTCCAGACACTTTTTGGGAATGCCAAAGCCAAAGTTATCCTCAACGGAGAGCTGTCAGACCCCTTCCCTCTTGAAAAAAGCATCAGACAAGGGTGCCCTCTAGCTCCCCTACTCTATGCTATAGCTGCAGATGGGCTCAATTGGCTGATAAAGGACAAGATAAACAAAGGGGAACTAGCGGGCATCAAACTTCCTAACGGAGAGCAAATGTGCACACAGATGTTCGCGGACGACACCAACAGCCTCATAGCAAACGAAGAGGAGAATATCAAGGTACTTTGGAGCTGTCTCCAAACTTACTGTGAGGCTTCAGGATCCAAAGTCAACCACAGTAAAACAGGTATCAAAACTCTCATTGTACCCCCCCCTCGTGGCTCATGGAAACAGGATGCCACAGCATCCAAGATGGGGAAATCTTCAGGCTTCTTGGAATTCCCATGGGGTTCAGGGTGTCAATGAAGCAAAGATGGAAATGGGTAATGGAAAAAATAGAAAGTAAGCTGCTTAGATGGAAAAGGAAGCAACTTTCTCTAGCAGGTAGAATTATGGTCATCAACCACTTCATCATCCCTGCCACAATTTACTTCCTCAGCTGTGCTGGAGGCCTCCTGATGCTGATCTTAACGAATTCACTAAGCTATGCAGAAACTACCTGTGGGGAGGGGACCCATGGATCAAAAGCAGACCTAAAGTTAAATGGGAGATATGCACGGTCCCCAAAAACAAGGGAGGTCTGGGGATTCTGGACATCCGGCTGCTAGCAGACAGATTGGCTGCTAAATGGATAATCAGAGCTTTGGAAAACCCATCTGAAGATTGGGCTCAGCTTCTGGTCAAAGACCTCCCCAGATTTACTATTACCGGACACAATAAATGGGTAAATCTACCCATGATCACCATAGTAGCATCAAAACATCCCATTACCCCCAAAGGGAGTCATCTTGTTACCTCAATCTGGAAAGCCTGGTTCATATCTAAAGGAGCACTTTCCATCAATCTCAATGACAAAAAATCAGAAGGGTTAATAGATGCCGACTCCTGCTCTGGTGGTCTTTTCTCCCTCAGCCTCTACTAGAACCAGAAGAAGAAAAAATTGCCCTCAATCTGCACAGGAAAGGACTTGCTACTTGGGCAGATATATTTAACCCCCTCACCGGTACTTGGCTCACAAGAGCAGAGCTGGTAGGAAAATACGACTGCAGAACCCCAGAACTAGATCTAGTACAAAGCAGAACATTCCAATGGAACACCCAGGAAATCTGAAGAATCAGCAGTCCCCCCAAATTCAACTTCCTGGCCCTTCGCTGGACAAAAAATAAACCCATCCTTCCCATTCCCTTTCTTGAAAAGTCCCCCCCTATCCAGGTTACTCTGAACCGCAGATGGAATATAGCCTGGGACAGGAAAAGATGGTACAGATGCCTCAAGGAGTTGTGGAGTCAGCACATAGAACCTAAGAAATCTTGTCTCGCATGGCTGATTGCCTACAGAGCCATCTGGACCCAGTGTAAGGCAGCCAAGTTCAACATTGCCACAGACCAATGTTCCAGATGTGGCCTCCCCGAGGATGATCTACACATTTTTATTCACTGCAAGCACATCTCAGAATCCTACAAAGAGCTGCAGTCAGTTATTCTAAGTTGGGGGAAAGAAATAAACTGGAAGAACACAATTCTTGGGGAAAATATAGGATGCTCTACACCTCTTTGGAATGCAATAAGGTGCGAGTACATTTGGCATGCATGGCTGCAGAGGTTAGCTGCCACTTTTGATAATCGTGAAATTAAGGGTCCTCCCCTAGCAGAATGCTTGATCACAACATGCATTAGATTCTGGAACAACCAAACACAAGCCCTTTTCAAGCTAGAGAATAGGCTGATGATTAAATTACAAAAGAGGAAATCAGATTACACAATGAATCAACTTGAAAAAACCAGAGACAAGATCCTTTTAATCCTCTCAAAAGACAGAGCATTAATAGAAGCTATCAGAAGGATATGTTGATGCACATAAGAAGACTTTCGAGTTTATAGAAGGAGTTTGGGTGTTTTTTAAAAGGATTCCCAAGTCAAGATATGGGTCTCTAAAGGGAACACTAATGCCAAATTAGCTCATTGCTACTATGGTCCATGTAAGGTTTTTAGGAGAGTGAGGAAGTAGCATATGGATTATTGCTTCCATCGGCCACACTCCACTGGTTGTTGAAGTCTATTTGAAAGTCTTTAAGTTCCTGAATGCTATCATAATGAATGCCTATTGCCAGTCCCCCAGCTCCATGAGGATGAAGTGAGTGGACCCAAAAGTGATCGGTGGAGATGGTGTGAAGCCTTCTTTTCAGTTCCTCCCCTGACGTTTTGATCTCCACAAGGGATATGAAATCCAGATATCCTTTTGCTTTGATCCATTGTTTTACTAGCTGTGCTTTCTTAGAGTCAGAAAGCCCTTTGACGTTGAAACTTGCTGCTTTCATTATCTTTTATTTGGGGGTTTGTGTGAACCTCCTTTCGCGGTTGACTGAGGGGTGGCTCCCAATTGTGCTCTGCCTCTCTTGAGTTCTTTGCTAATATCCATGTCGTTAGGGTTACCAGATGGTGGGATAAGGTTCTTTTCGGAGGCTGTTATGACAGTTGTGTCCATGTCAGCAGCATCCAGATTGTCAATTTCCTTGTCTAGCCTCAACTTGTTGATGGGGGTACTTTCAACAGTGTCATTTTCTTCTTCAGCTTCCCCTGGATCTGGTACAGCTGCAAGAACGGAGTATCTGTTGGGTTTGGCTAGAGGGTGAGCGGGCTTGGGCTTGCGGGCTTGGGCTTGGTGGCTGGTTTCCTTCTATTGACTTGAACGAATTCAGGTTCTTTTATGGCTCCGGCAGACTGAGGGGGACCGAGAGCTGAGTTGGATTGGCTAGGGTTGAGGGGGGGGTCTTTTTCAACTACTTGGGGGAGGATTATCTGAGGGTTTTTTAATGGGCAATTTCTGATGAGATGTCCCTGTTTACCACAATGAAAGCATGAATTAGGCAAGTGTTTGTAGAGGATAGCCTGCGAATGAGAGAACTCACCGCATCCTATTTCTATCTTGTCTGGGAGGGGGAGGGCAAGGTCAAGTTCTACTAGGACTTGGGGGTGCCACGCTGGGTTGTAATCCGAGAAGGCTTTGGTTCCTAGAATTTTTCAACTTCGGGAAAATCTTTCTCAAATTCTTGTAAGAAAAAAATAAAACCCTTTCAAATTTTACAAGTTTTAGTTATATTTTCTAAGTTCACATAGAAAATACCATCTCAAAAATAGCAATTTCCTTCTCATTTAGTGGTGAAAAGGATTTAGTTCCCTAAAATTGTTTTCCCGAACCCTGCGAGTCTATGGTCCTTCCCTTGCTGATTCAAGCAGTATGGATGGATTATGAAGAGGATTAGTGTTGAGGAAGGTGGTTTTGTGGTTTTCACAAACCCAGTAATGGTTTTCCACCTTGCTTTACTCTTTGGACAGAAGATTGATGGGATTTATTATCCAATGGTTAAAAACAAGCCTTTTTTAACCGTACATAAACATATACTTATTCTTCTTCAAATTAATTTAAAAAATTTACCAAAATCTCAAATTAAATTGAAAAATTTACCAAAATCACTTGTACCTTTGTTTCTTTCACCTCGTGTGAAGAAATAATTAAAAACTCACAAAATACATCAAAAGTTAAAACAAAGACTTGAATTAAATTGATATCAAAGAGCACAACATAGCATAAAAAAAGAGAAATAAAATAACATCACCATCAAGACAAGATTGGGTGCAATCTCCTCCCCCATGCAGTGTAGCTCCACTTCCATGACATGAGTATTTAGAAAATTGTATTCATACAAATAGCCCAAGGAGCTATTAATAGTTGAGCGTATAAATTGGGCTTTCTTTTCCCACTTTTGGGGAATTGCTTTATATATTTTTAACCATATCAAAATCCCTAAGGTTTGTACATATAAAAACCCTAGCCCAAATATAAATGCTAATGGGCCTTTACACATGAAATAACTTTGTGCACATTTTCACATATAATAATCTTGTGCACATTCACACATTTCATTAAGCTAATTGCAGCACACATTAAATCAAGCATATTTTTCTTCGATTATTAATTCATCAAAAATATGATAAAATATATACCTGTAACACAAATAGTATAGTGAACAAGGTGTAAAATATTATGTGAAGATTTAGACTCTAGCGACCTCATCACATAATACTCTCTTCCCTCCAAATCACAATAAGAAATTAAACACACTATGAAAGAGATACTCTAATAAGACTCTAGCAACCTCGTCACATATTACTTTCTCCCCTCCAAATTGCAATAAGAAATTAAACATACTACGAAAGAGAAAGAAAGACAAAACTTAGACAATGATCTAAGGGGAAAGAGAGAGAACTAGAGAGCTCAAAGAGAAATTTGAGAGAAACAAAGCTCAAAATGTACTAAATATATAACAAATTGCAGCAAAGAGTTATAAAAGGAAAAGTAAGTGTGCCAAATAAAGATTCATGCATATGCATCTCTAGAAGAGTAAAAGACTGTATATATAAAGAGAGTTAATCTATATCTATATAATACACTTGAATGGAGCTTGATCCCAATGATTTCATTTCAATATACTTATACCCATCAAGGCAATGCTTGTCTTTTCCCTTTAGGTACATTACTTATCTTATCGTCATTTTTTTTGCATGTAATCAACACGACAATATTTTTAGCTTGTTTCATCATTGCACTTCATTTTATTTATTTTCTTTATCTAAGTATGTATTTTAATTGAATCTATCATTTTTGGTACTTTCAATAAATTGTACTCAAAGTCACTTGCCAAGCATATTTTTTATTTTGCTATCAATTTCAAGTCATGGATTCGTTACATTTGATACATCATTACATGCATTTGAAGACATGTGTCTCACTACATCATACATGCATGTGATGTGATGTATGCCCCCTCACTATTTCTAAATTTCATTATATTTGTTTTCTGTATTTACCCAAGCAATGATTGTCTTTTACATCATGTATGTTTTTCATTTCTTGTCGTCACTTTTATTAATCACATTATAGTCAACTTTATAAACATATTAGTGTGTGCTAAAGTTTTTAGCTAGCATTTCTTCTTTCATTTTGGTATCACACCACCTATAACCATAGGTATGTTTTGTTATGTAATTTCTCAATACATCATTTTTTGTGAAGATTAAGTTATTTTCTACATTTACACTTCATTTTGCATTTTAATTTAATCCATCATTATATACTTTTGATGAATGAATCCTACTATTGCACTTGAAGTCACTTAGTTTCCTTTCCCATCAAGTAAAATTTTTATTTCTCATCATCACTTTTTAGTTAGAAAGACACTTCAACCTCAACACCTCGGCTATCGTAGAAAAAGTTAATACTAAATTAATAAACATCATTGGTGGCACATGTATTAGCTATAACCAATGTACAAATATAATTTCATGTATAGTTATTTGTACATCATATTTGTGTAGATTTGTTATTCCACATTTTTTTTTGTGTTACCATATGTATGCAATCTTTTAATATACCAAGATACACCTCACATGATTTAATTTGTACTTTATCCATGTATTTGTACATTTCCTTTAAAAAATATATTTTTAAAGAATGTTTCATAATTACAATTACAATTGATGCTAATCACTTTCCTTCTTAAAATATATCATGAACATGTTTTATTGATTTTGTGAGCTTACCATGTTTATATCCCCTATGTCCCAACAAATGCAAACCATAGAAATTGGAGACTTCAAGGTGGAGGGCACTCTCCCTCTCTCAGATGCCGTGCTCTTGGCTCACTGCGTCCCTCTCTTTGCACGTTCCAGATATTTCAGACCCTCCAATGCCACACGCCAACACAAAAAAAGCTACCTATACTTTCTCCCTCTTGCCAAACTAAGGTTCCAAATTTCTATTCTCCCTCTTGCCAAACTAATTAATGTGAAAGAAAATTTGGGACCCATATTGGACTTGTAAGTGATTGATGGTGGACTTCTTGTGTATGTAAAGTTATAAACCCTTGCAGGAGTATGCAATAGATCAAGGTTGGACTTATTCAGTTATGAATGATGGACTCATGGTGTGTGATGTTGGATTGGAACCAATGCATGAGCATGCGGTTGATCGACGTTCGTTGGACTTATTGTGCTACTTACATCATCCAACCTACGAAAATATATCGATGCTTATTGGAGCTTTATAATATTCACATCGTACATTAACATATGGTGTCTAAGTGACTATTTGCCTCAACCCCCTTAAGGTGTGAGATTAAAAAAAAAAAAACGAGCCCTTCTTAAAATGAGATTTATAATATATTCACAACGTACACCAACAGATGCTTGTGGTTTAAACTTTACACCTATGGGGGGTCAAAAATTGGCCTAGGACTGGGCGGGAACACCGACCAGGACCGAGACATGAGTGGAAAAATAATGAAATGAGACTTTCTTGAGGCCGTAGGTGGAGAGGGGGTTTTCAAAATTCAAATTTCAAGCCTGTTCTTATGTTCTCGCTCCTCTAGTTCTAGAGAGAAGTGGGCTTTTGTAAGATCAAGCGACACCCGTGATACACCCTGAGCAGAAAGTGTGGTGTACTCAGAAAACAGAGAGATCGAGCGCGAGAGAGAAAGCTTTCATTTAAAAGAAGAAGCACAGCTTTTACGTACCGAGCTAAGCTATGGTGGTGGCCATTAAATTGTCGGGTTTTAATTGTCTTCTCTCTCTCTCACATCTTTTCATGCCACAACAGAATCTAGCAATACACTCGATCAAGGTCTTGAATTTTGCGATGGTTTATCTGTGAACTGAGAAACTAAAGAAGACAGCAACACCTCAACTGAGATCTGGCCATGTTGGAGAAAGAAAGAGAGGAAGGAAGGTCAATAAATTTGTAATTTATCAGAAGACTGTGCATAGCCATAGCCATGGGGACTTGTATGAGCAAAGATAAGAAAGGGGCAACGGAAGCACAAGCAGCTTCAGCTATTTCATTATCATCATCTTCATCATCCTCTTCTTCTTCACAGGACAAACAGAATCACCATACAAAACAGAAAGAAGAAAGCTTCATCGCTAAAGCCAGACCTTCCACTGCAGAAGAAAATGGAAAAAGCTTCCCTGTCGCTGTAGCCAGTCCTTCCTCTGTAGAAGAAGGGAAAGAACCCACCTCCACAGACAAGCATGTAGTCAAAATCTGGCTGCCGATAGCATCCCCAAGCAAGTTCAAGGACTCTCCTGCCTCTGCAGCACTAACAAATAGAGCAATGGCCACCATAGCCAGCCCAGAAGAAAAAAAGGCAGCACCAGCATCAGAAGAAGATGATGATGAAGAAGAAAGGTCATTCTCTGCCAATAAAGTTCCATCCAAGCTCCGAAACCCTTCCCCTCCACTGTTCTACTCATGCTATTTAAGCAGGGCTTCCTTTTCACGTGACCTAGCAGCATTCTCAAGAGACCTTGCCTCCCTTTCTTCCTCTCCCCTTAAGCGGTCGCCAAGTGTCAATGGTGCTCATGACCTAGTTGCCACTGCCATCAAAGCTGCCCATAGCCCTCACTATGCACATGCCAAGTTGCAATCCAACATGCTCTTTGATGGGTATTCTACCACCTCAAGGTCCCGCTCTCTCCCGAAACGATTCTACAGTAAGGACTCAGATGCAAACCTGCCACCTTTCCACAAACGTTCTTCGAGCCGTGGTGTGGAGGTGGGGCACCAAAAATCTATTAAGAGAAGGCCATCTATGGACCCTTCTTGTGAACTGGGCCTCTCCCCTAGGCTCTCTGTGAGAAGGGAAATGGCCTCTGGTGAGTATAGAGTGTATGCCCGACAGGCTGCTGCACGGAAAGGCCATCATCACCATGACCCACATTCGGCTCCTTCTACAGCCCCCGACATCAGATCGTCAAGGAATAAGGAGAGGTCCCCCTTGAGAAGGTCCTGCACAGGGAAAGTAGCTGATGCAGACCAGATGTATTACGAGATTGAGCATTTCCCAGAGGACCAAAATCTTGCACAGGTTTCTCTCTTGCATTTTTGCTTAACTTGTTTGATGCTTATATACGCTCTTAGCTGCAGATGAAGCTCCAATTCGACGTTATTTTTTGTAAGTAGGTGAAGAAGCTCCATTTGTTGTTGTTTAGACTCATTCTTGGCTTCACTTGGTCTCCGTTTAGACTCATCGTTAGCTCATTTTGAGCTCCATATGAAGTTTTTTAGACTCATTCTTTGATGCCATCATCTTGGACACTTCTTTAAAGGTAGAATACGATCCACTTTGTTGGCAGGCCCTTGCCAGGGCATGAGTTGGACCCTGACACCTTAATAAACGATATATTACTTCCTAAAAAAAGAACAAGCTCCATTTGATTTTGTAGATTTTATTCTTAGCTGTGGAATGAGCTCTTGTTTTCGTCCTCTCGTCTAGTAGTAGATTAGGCGTTATTTCGGCCCTTTCTTATAGCAGTACAACAAGATACATTTTGTTATTCAGACCCTTCTTGAGGTTTGGGTCTTTACAGACACAACCCCTGTCCATGGAAGATCTTACCCATTCCTCCTTCCTGGGCAAGGGATCTCCACCGTCAGACTCCCTACGGTACACAATGGGCGGGAGATGTGTAATTTAGAACTTGGTTTTCGAGCAGTAAAAATTCATGTTGCAGTAGAAAGAACGAATGTGCTGGCTTGAATCCCTCGTGGAGATTATTATCATTCTCCCTTGGAAGGGCAATCTGATTAAGCCAAGTTTTTGGTGTTGTTACAGACAATGCATACGGGTGCTGTAGTGCATAATCTAACCAGGGGCAGGTCAGCATTGAAAGACAGGTCTACGAACTGCTCCTCTAGCTGGGATGATGCTGCAAAGCAGGGGGCCAATCCTTTTCATAAGAAGGTTGCAAAAGCCAAGGTAGAAGAAGAAGATTTGGAGAAAGATGGGTTAGCCAAATCTTTCATTGAGAACGAGCTTTATGAGGAGGATTTACCAACAGAAACAGCACCTCTTGAATGCCAGGATCCCTCTCTCTACTATTCAGGCAAGTCTCATGTGAGCACAAGTGACCCACATGATTCCATTGCAATGCGTTCAGCTTCCATGTATAGGATCCGTTCCATAATTGAAGCACTCGAAGAAATGAACATGGAAACCTCCTTGCTGTCTGAAATCGAAGAATCTGAAACAGAGGTCAAGGGCGAGATTGACCGTCTACAATTTGCTTTTGATGCAGAGCTCTCTCCGGAAAAAGAGCTGCAAGCTCAGCAAGCTAGAAACATGCTACTAAAAGAAGCTGCCATGGATGCATTTGCCAGGCCAAATTCCCACTTAAACATGGATCCAGGCGAGCATGAAGAGGGCACACCACCTTCTGGTCTGGCTGCCTTGATGGCAATGAAGCTAACTGATGCTGAAGCAGATACATTGAAAATCCACAAGGTGCTCAAGCTTCTTTCAATGGCAGAATCAGAGATGGGAAAAGAGCAGAAGACCGTGTTCTATAATCAGCTGAGCATCGTGCTTGATTCTGTGAAAACACAATCTTTAGTGGAGAAAAAACACCCACATGAAGGGATAAAAGTTTCGGGGAACATGAAAGAGAAAGCTGTCACTTTGAGGGCCAATTCATGGCCGAGGAGTGTGAAAGAGCCGGCTCACATGGTCACTAGCATGGAGAGTAACCCGAAGGAGACGACAGTCTTGATACCCCAGTTGGGGAACAAGTCGAGTCAAGACTCAAGTCTGAAGGTGGATAATGAGTCTTTGGAAAACTTTGGAATCTTGCCACCGGTTACCATCGGTCATGGGTCACAAGGTGAGCTTTCCATCAAGCCTCCATTGACAGTGCACGAAGGAATGGTGGGTGGTGGGCAAGCTTTCGAATCTGACAAGCATGATTTGAAAGGAGATTATGTGCAAAGTCCACTGCAGAAGGCTTACGGTGGAGATATGAACAAGCTATCTTGCTTGGATTTGAATGCCGAACAGCTCATGCCCGAACACTCTCTTGCAAATCAGGCAAATGAGCAAATTATAGCTGAAACAGATCAGCTGCAAATCACTAATCATGGAGAAGCTGGTTTCCCTTGTGCAGATGAGTTTCCTCTGGTGCAGCTTGAGGAAGAAACAGTCAGAACCAATAAGGTTGGAAACATTGACTCAGAGAAGTTGGAGACTCACGCTGTTGATGACATTGATGAACACTTGGCAAGAGGTAAATGGCCCAATTTTTGATTTTTGTTTTGTTTCTGTTTTTGTTTTTTGTTTTTTTGTAAATAATATATATGCTTTAGAACGACTACCAAAAATGCACTTGTATCTGGTAAGATGGTTACTGTTTTGACGAACAAGAAGTCTTGTACCCACTTTTGTTGGTGTTGCAGAGAGCCAAGACTTGCACCATGAAAAGGGGCCTCTGGATGGTATAGAAATAGATGCATGTATCTCATCAGAGCAGGCATATGTTGGAGACTTAAGCACAGATCCAGAGGTAAAGGTAACACTTTGTAAGCACTCTCAGTACTGCTTGAAGGATGATTTCTATGTCTAATGTTAGGTGTGTGTGTTCTGTAAAGTTTGATACTGCTAACCTTTTTCTCATGATTGTTGGTATGCTGATTCTTAATGTTCTTTGCAGCTCGATACTCATGCACTGGAGCAGCCACAGTTGCCATCAGCCGGGAGTAAAGAGACGTCTCCACAAGAGCTTCAAGCTGATAGCCTGGAATGCGCAGAAGAGGCTGTAAAAAGTGGTGCTTGTGATCACTCTTCAACTCAACAAGGGCAGGCTTATGTGTCCCTACATGAGGATGTGCGTTCTCATGAGGATGTGCATTATGATGAGGATGTGACAGGCGGTGAAGGTCCACCCTTATGCATAGAGTTCAAAGACTCCAAGGGGACCCTTATGGATAGAGCTCAAAGACTCTAGAAGGGGAATGTTAACACCCTTTTGGGGTTAGCACATTTTGTTTACTTATTAGTGCATATATACTAGTAAAAAGCTTAGCCAAGAGTTCTATCCCTTGACTTGATGGTCAAGTATATAAGTTAATTTCACTTTGTATGGTCGTTCCTCTTATGCATAATGAAAATCTCTTGGCTAACTTGTGTGTGTGAGAGAGAGAGAGACCCTTCGATATATTTTGTTGTAAAGCTCAAAAGCAGAGTTGTATCACTTGATGACCTACATGGCGTCCAGCCTACAGCCCAGCTTTTTAACTGCAGATGAGAAATGCTGAAATATGGGAGACACATGAGTGAAAGTGCAAGGCTTTAGCTTCATAAGCACATCATAAGGCCTCACATCAAGGAGTCTTAACCAAATTAAGAGCACACTTGGGTGGGAACACGCTACCGGCTCTTTATATGCCTTCAAAAAAGATACAGCAATGCAGCTTATTTAGAAACTTATGTATGTAGGTCACCTTGAGTTCCTTTGACTATAGATGTATACGTGCATGATGTTTTCTCAAGGATGCGAGAGTGGGTACTGAATCAAAATGCAACTGGGCTACAACCTGCTACTACTGCTGGGCTACACCCCACGAGGCAATACTTGTATGATGTATTAGTAGACAAGTTGGTTTCAATGTAGGATCACCACTTTGAAGGAATCCATCAAAGTGGTGGTTACCTAATCTTCTCACTCCTTTTTTATTCTAGGGCTTATGGATCATGAGGTTTCATGCTCAAGTTGCCTTCTCCATTTACTAGCCTAGATTTCCTACTTTAGCTAAGAGCATGTTCCCTTTTGATTGGAGCTCTTAGTGAACACATTTGCGACCCTGAAAACCATAAATGGTAGGTTTATTTCGGTTGGCCCTACTAGGACTTGGTGTCTGGCCTGAGGGTCAATACATTTTTAGTCAAAGAAATGGCCTTGAAACTTTAGACCTACCAAAGAAATCTTGTGTGAAGCTTTTATGAAGGTGGTTATGAAGCCAAGTGGGTGGTGGTGTATTTATGTGTCTCATTCACTATAAAGTTAACTATACCTTATGAAGATTTGTTTATTATTAAGTACATTTGTTACATATATAAGTTATTTTATATATCAAAGCAATAAACTTAAGTAAAATGATAAAATGTAGATCTCCTCTATTAAACAAGGTAAGAACTTTATAACCTTACCTTGAGAGAGGGTCCATTTTTGAAGAACATCTTTAAAGATTATTTGAAGAACATCCTTAACACTAGTCTTGTAATTGATCCACAAATGAAGCTAGAGAGGTTGGTCATTGGATTTTGAAGTAATGGACTTAAAAACTCATAATATTACTTGAGAATGTTTGGTTTGAATACATCTATCTATGGTAAAAATTACATGAGAATGTTTGGTTAGCATATATTTCTCTATGGTAAAAGTTTTATAAAAGAACCATGTATGTAGAGAGGATTGTCCAATATTAAACTATTTAAAAAATAATGTAATAGCCTTCTTTTTTAGGAGACATGTTTTTAAAAGAGGCACATGCTAATGATTCCAATTTTTAAAAGAGGCACATGCTAAAATGATTCCAAACACATACAGAAGAATTTTTGTATTGCATTTGTGGTGTGTTTCAAAAATTATGAAGATATTTTAATATAAAAGTTTAAAATTTTAACTTTCTATGAAAAGTATCTAATTGATGACCACGTAAGCTTATGATTTTAGCACTTTTTTAACATTTGATAACAATGAGACTCTAAAAGGTGGTGCTATCTGGAAAGAGGTATGCAACAAAAAGAAGTGCTATTATAAGTGGAGCAAGAGGAACCAAGATCAAATAAGAAGATTACTCTATCAAGTAACTTGATTACTCTGGGAAGAAATGTCTTGTAAGCCATTAGCTAGGAAATGTGCAACTTTCTCTCCCCATTCAAGAATCAAGCATAGTTGGAACAGGGGGCATCTGGCAAGTCATCAAATCATCAACACCCATCGACGGCTCTCCTTAGTAATGCACGACATATGGCTACTTCATGTTGGGAATCGTTATGTATGGTGTCGGTAAAATCAAAATCTAGGAGAATTAGGAGCCATTGGTTCATCCTACTCATGGTGTAAGGTTTATTCATCACCAAATAAAGAAGAGCTTGATGGTCTACAAAGAAAACAAATTTGGTTTCCAAAAGATAATGGTGGCAAAACTTTTTAACTATATAGACCATGGCCAACCCTTGTCTTTCCGTGGTGGTATAATTTTGTTCTGCTTTGTTTAATTGGTGAGCAAAGCTAACAGGGAAGTCCTTGTTATGTTCTCTAGATTGAGCTATCACACAACCAATTGCGAAGGTAGAGGCATTTATGTGGACATGAAATATGATTTACCAATTAGGGGATCCCAAAACGGGAGCACCTGTGCCAATTCTTTTTTGAGGTTATTATATGCTTGTTGGCACTCCTCTCTCCGTTAAAAATCACTAGGAGTCCATAAAGGGGACGAGCTATGTTGGCATACATAAAGATGAAACGTTAGTAATAACGTACATGCCCTATGAATCCTTGGACTCTCGTGAAGTTGATAGGGGGTGACAGATCAAGAACAAGTCACATCTTGCTATCATATGTGGAGATACCATGTTTTGAGACGATAATGATTACCAGCGCTAGGAGAGGCAACACACACACACACTCTCTCTCTCTCTCTCTCTCTCTCTCTCTCATTACTATGATTGGAGAGCACCATACTTGCAGCACCACAACTGGTACTGAAATAGCAAGACGGGCAACACAATGCCATGCGTGCAACAGCCACAAACATGCTACGAATCGAGTGCAACATCGCCGCATCCATAGCCACCACAACGGTGCAACTTCATCATGTTCAGTAGCAAAACCACAGAGGGTGCATAAAGGCGTGTTCGATGGATGGAGTTGGTTTCCATGCAATGAGTTTTTTTTCGAGCTTCCTTCAATGTCGTGGATCGCACAGGGTTTTTGTCAGTAAAATATGATGATGATGATGATCCTCCATGGGTTGGCCACCATCAAGCTTCCATCAATGCTACCACCATGCATCACAGAGAATTTTCATGTGCAAAAGACAACGATGTGGATCCTCCATGGGTTGGGGCCGGCCATGGATGCAGCTACAATAGCAACAATTCTAATGGATCCAATGGCCTGAAGCCACGCGCAGATATAATAGTCGAGATGATGAATGTGGCCTGCCAAATAAGCATGGTTTTTGTTGGAATGGTTTGTTAGCTGGAACCAAGATTCATCCCATCGCTACTATCGATGTATCACACGTTCGAAATTGGAGACCGCATAATTGCAGAAAAGGTGCACCCAGGCATTGGTTTCCAACAAAGCATAGTCCTAATTGCCCATTATAAGGTTGTTGTGACATAGCTCACAACGACCATGTTGAGACAGTTAGGATGATTTGTGTGTATAGGGGTGGTTGCAAGATGAGGGTACTCACTTTCGTTCACTCTCTCTAAAATTGGGACATCCATGCATCTCGGGCGGAGTACCTCGATCGTGATAGTGCCGCGAATTAAAAGACGACACGTGCCTCCCGAACCTAAATCGACATATCTCGATCGAGATGCCAACTAATGCCACGCTAGCAGGTCTGGGTTTCCAGGCGTCATCCATGTCACCAATACATGTCACCGCCACCACATTATCTCGATCGAGATATCTATGCCACTCGGATCCACATCAGGGCCACGCTGTATCCCCCTAGGCATATTTGACCAGCACATCTCCATCGTCCACGTATCTCGAACGAGAAATTAACATCAAATCGTGACCATTCATTGTTCGAGGTAATGGGATACAATCTCCACCGTCCCCATATCTCGATCGAGATACTGAGATCAAATCTCAACCGTCCAAATATCTCGATCGAGATACAGAGATACAATCTGCACCGTCCAAATATCTCGATCGAGATACGTAGATGCAATATCCACCGTCCAATTATCTCGATCGAGATACGTAAACGCAATCTATACCGTCCATTCACGTACGTTGGAAGATGCGATCTCGGTCGTTTAAATATCTCGATCGAGGTATATAATGAATCTTGACCGTCGACATACCTTGTCGTGGTAATGACTTTAAATCGTGGCCGTCCATGTACCTCGAACGAGATAGTAATATCAAATCTCAGCTGTCGATCCTTCCCCAACCCTAAAATTAGGTGTGTATCTTGGCCGTATGTTGCACTAACCCTAATATCTAGAGCGTTAATCTTGCAAACCCTAAATTGCATGATGTTACCGAACCTCGATCGAGGTTATAAAATCGAGAATTTTTTTTTGGCCTCATTGTCATAAGTCGTTTTCACTCTCCTTGCTCTCTTGATTTGGATTAGCATTAGTGAGCCCATTAGCATTGTTTTATAGTTTCATTAGTGCTACTTAGCACTAAGCATTAAACCCTTCACATTAGACCCTTCACATTGGACCTTTGTGTTTGGCTTAGGTTTTAGCATGGAGTCACACGAGGAGGGCCGCTCATCTATTGCGGACGTCATCGCGGAGATAGACCGCGAGTTAGTGGCTATCCGTAGGAGTGCTAGAGACACACCGTCTACATTACATATCGTGGCAGACTTGGAGGCGATGCTTGCGTCCCTTCGTAGCCTTCACGATATTGTTTATGTAGATGAGTGGATAGCCCACCATCGCGTTGCTCCTGTGTCACATGGCCTGACATATCGTCAGGTCTGTGATCTTGCTCCTATTAGGGATGGAGTCTACCTAGATCTTTTCCTCGATAGTCGTGGGATGAGGCCTGGGGCGGGCAAGCCCCTTACTATTTCGCAGTGTTCGCATCCTCGTATGGCGGCACATATCTATAGTCGATATGTTGCCGCATATGGGAGGATGCCGAACAACCGCCAGATTCCCATATACTTCGCAAAGCAGTTATATGCGGAGTTTGTCTTAGGGGAGGAGGTGGATTACACCAGCCATCGTCCGGGTGTGGTGGTGCTGGCCAAGGCCGTCTCCAGGACCAGGGTAGGCGGCCTCCACCAGCCCTTCGTGTAGCACCTACCACAGATCCTTCATTTGTGCCATTGTCGACAGTAGAGGCTCTTGGCACCCAGGTTGGCATTGACGTACGGAGTACCACGAAGAGCATCCAGCACGTGGTGCGCCTGTTCTCACGATCTATACCGACGACAGATGTCGAGGTATTTACATATATATTACGTCTTAAGTTTTTTTGGTCATTTATCTATATGTTTATATATACTTTTCTATATTTTTACATGAGCAGCATGGTTGATTGTGTCACGTAGGTTCCCACACCTACCACTGAGAGGCTCACTCAGGAGTTGGTAGAGGCGAGAGCGGAGATTGACCGCCTCGGAGCTGCATTACAGATGGCAGAGGCAGCTAGTGCAGAGGCACAGCATCTGAGAGAGTCCGACATCCAGCAGGTAGGTTTCTCTTGCACGTAAAAGAGTTATAATTAAGGTCCTAAGTTATAAATTTCTTTAAGTAATACCTAATGAGAGACTAATCAATTATTTTAATGCTTTACTTTTTTGCGTAGGCTCGGACCGAGGAGAGCTCCAGAGCTGAGGCACAGCATCATCAGATTATGGAGCAGATTGCCCAGCACAGGGCAGAGCAGCTGATGCTGCATGTTCGAGAGTTTCGTAGATCCTCGGACGTGACAATGCCTTACCTACCTTTATATCCACGGCCTGTCACATCACAGAGGTTTTTTGACGACCTCTCCCATAGGATGCACCACCCTTCCTACGTGATGCGTGCTGCGCTTTATGTATGAGGACATTGATAGTACAGGTGGATATGCCCTGGGATGTGGACATATTTTCCACTTGTCTTGCATCACCCAAGAGCTAGTCCGGTTCTCAGCATGCTCCTCCTGCCGTGCACGCGTCGACCTAGCGACGTACAGGGTTTTGGGCATCGATGATCTTCACCCAGGCCTCGTTCGAGTAGATGCCAGGACTGGCAGGCCTATGGATTTTACATCAGCTATTGACTTGGGACTCGACGCCTTCGACGATAGAGCCCAGGAGCCTGAGGTGCCTCCTGAGATAGAGTGGAGCTCACATGAGTTCGATGCTTACCAGAGAGTCCTACATGAGAGCCAGGTCACAGCATATGAGCGCGTGGGTGGTGTTGGCCCTAGTGGCACCTCGGGTGATGGTGCTAGCAGCAGTGCTGCTTCTCATGAGCAGCGTGTCCTTACAGCAGCAGAGGAGCTTACACGAGCAGAGTGGCAGACACGTACCATTGCAGATTATAGATTTTGGGTTTACAGACAGAGGCGTCTTGCATTAGCACGACGTAGAGAGAGAGAGAGGGCCATAGCAGCTTTTGGGACTCGTGAGCTCCCGAGTACATCGGCACCAGCTCACGATCCTGCCTTTGAGGCAGACCTCCCCGCAACCATTCGACGACCCCCGCAGCCGGCACAGCCTCCTCGACGTGCATAGCAGCCTTGACGCGCACGTCGACCGGCAGTTAGAGATGACGATTTTGATTGGGTTGCCGTTGATAGTGACTAAACTCAGACTAGCTGGGCTAGCTCACTTACATTGTACTTAGATTTTTGGGCAGTGACTAACCTCAGACTAGCTGGGGTAGCTCATTTTCATTCTGATGTACTTATTTGATGTTTATATCATTATGAGTTTTTTCATTATTGAGTATCATTACATTTTAGTTGATGTTCTTGATTTTATTATATTTTTTAACACTTTGGCTAACATATTGTTTGTTGAAAATCTCCATGCCATCGTACCCAAACATGCTCCGATGGGGACTAAACTTTGCAAGCATGGGGGGGGCACCCACCCCCACATGCTTGCAAAGTTTGGTCATAATCAGAGCATGTTTGGATTGGTAATTAGCGCCCAGTGCGGGTTTTTGAAGTCTCTTGGTGCTTAAGAGGCCATGGAAAATCCGGGCCTTCCCCATACCATCGTACAAAAACATGCTCCGATGGGGACCAAACTTTGCAAGCATGTGGGGGTGGGTCCCCCCCACATGCTTGCAAAGATTGGTCACAATCAGAGCATGTTTGGATTGGTAATTAGCGCCCAATGCGGGTTTTTGAAGTCTCTTGGTGCTTAAGAGGCCATGGAAAATCCGGGCCTTCCCCATACAATCGTACCCAAACATGCTCCGATGGGGACCAAACTTTGCAAGCATGTGGGGGTGGGTTCCCCCCCACATGCTTGCAAAGTTTGGTCACAATCAGAGCATGTTTGGATTGGTAATTAGCGCCCAGTTTGGCGGGGGGTTTTCAAGTCTCTTGGTGCTTAAGAGGCCATGGAAAATCCCGGCCTTCCCCATACCATCGTACCCAAACATGCTCCGATGGGGACCAAACTTTGCAAGCATGTGGGGGTGGGTCCCCCCCACATGCTTGCAAAGTTTGGTCACAATCAGAGCATGTTTGGATTGGTAATTAGCGCCCAGTGCAGGTTTTTCAAGTCTCTTGGTGCTTAAGAGGCCATGGAAAATCCGGGCCTTCCCCATACCATCGTACCCAAACATGCTCCGATGGGGACCAAACTTTGCAAGCATGTGGGGGTGGGTCCCCCCCACATGCTTGCAAAGTTTGGTCACAATCAGAGCATGTTTGGATTGGTAATTAGCGCCCAGTGCGGGTTTTTCAAGTCTCTTGGTGCTTAAGAGGCCATGGAAAATCCGGGCCTTCCCCATACCATCGTACCCAAACATGCTCTGATGGGGACCAAACTTTGCAAGCATGTGGGGGTGGGTCCCCTCCAAATTCTTGCAAAGTTTGGTCACAATCAGAGCATGTTTGGATTGGTAATTAACGCCTAGTGCGGGTTTTTCAAGTCTCTTGGTGCTTAAGAGGCCATGGAAAATCCGGGCCTTCCCCATACCATCGTACCCAAACATGCTCCGGTAGGGACCAAACTTTGCAAGAATGGGGGGGTGGGTCCCCCCCACATGCTTGCAAAGTTTGGTCCCCATCGGAGCATGTTTGGATTGGTATTTAGCGCCCAGTGCGGGTTTTTGAAGTCTCTTGGTGCTTAAGAGGCCATGGAAAATCCGGGCCTTCCCCATACCATCGTACCCAAACATGCTCCGATGGGGACCAAACTTTGCAAGCATGTGGGGGTGGGTCCCCCCCACATGCTTGCAAAGTTTGGTCACAATCAGAGCATGTTTAGATTGGTAATTAGCGCCCAGTGCGGGTTTTTCAAGTCTCTTGGTGCTTAAGAGGCCATGGAAAATCCGGGTCTTCCCCATACCATCGTACCCAAACATGCTCCGATGGGGACCAAACTTTGCAAGCATGTGGGGGTGGGTCCCCCCCACATGCTTGCAAAGTTTGGTCACAATCAGAGCATGTTTGGATTGGTAATTAGCGCCCAGTGCGGGTTTTTCAAGTCTCTTGGTGCTTAAGAGGCCATGGAAAATCCGGGCCTTCCCCATACCATCGTACCCAAACATGCTCCGATGGGGACCAAACTTTGCAAGCATGTGCCCCACATGCTTGCAAAGTTTGGTCACAATCAGAGCATGTTTGGATTGGTAATTAGCACCCAGTGCGGGTTTTTCAAGTCTCTTGGTGCTTAAGAGGCCATGGAAAATCCGGGCCTTCCCCATACCATCATACCCAAACATGCTCGGATGGGGACCAAACTTTGCAAGCATGTGGGGGTGGGTCCCCCCCACATGCTTGCAAAGTTTGGTCACAATCAGAGCATGTTTGGATTGGTAATTAGCGCCCAGTGTGGGTTTTTCAAGTCTCTTGGTGCTTAAGAGGCCATGGAAAATCCGGGCCTTCCCCATACCATCGTACCCAAACATGCTCCGATGGGGACCAAACTTTGCAAGAATGGGGGGGTGGGTCCCCCCCACATGCTTGCAAAGTGTGGTCCCCATCGGAGCATGTTTGGATTGGTAATTAGTGCCTAGTGCGGGTTTTTAAAGTCTCGGTGCTTAAGAGGCCATGGAAAATCTAGGCCTTCCCCATACCATCGTACCCAAACATGCTCTGATGGGGACCAAACTTTGCAAACATGTGGGGGTGGGTCCCCTCCAAATGCTTGCAAAGTTTGGTCACAATCAGAGCATGTTTGGATTGGTAATTAGCGCCCAGTGCGGGTTTTTCAAGTCTCTTGGTGCTTAAGAGGCCATGGAAAATCCGGGCCTTCCCCATACCATCGTACCCAAACATGCTCCGGTAGGGACCAAACTTTGCAAGAATGGGGGGGGTGGGTCCCCCCCACATGCTTGCAAAGTTTGGTCCCCATCGGAGCATGTTTGGATTGGTAATTAGCGCCCAGTGCGGGTTTTTGAAGTCTCTTGGTGCTTAAGAGGCCATGGAAAATCCGGGCCTTCCCCATACCATCGTACCCAAACATGCTCCGATGGGGACCAAACTTTGCAAGCATGTGGGGGTGGGTCCCCCACACATGCTTGCAAAGTTTGGTCACAATCAGAGCATGTTTGGATTGGTAATTAGCGCCCAGTGCGGGTTTTTCAAGTCTCTTGGTGCTTAAGAGGCCATGGAAAATCCGGGTCTTCCCCATACCATCGTACCCAAACATGCTCCGATGGGGACCAAACTTTGCAAGCATGTGGGGGTGGGTCCCCCCCACATGCTTGCAAAGTTTGGTCACAATCAGAGCATATTGGATTCAAAAACCCGCACTGGGCGCTAATTACCAATCCAAACATGCTCTGATTGTGACCAAACTTTGCAAGCATGTGGGGGGGACCCACCCCCACATGCTTGCAAAGTTTGGTCCCCATCGGAGCATGTTTGGGTACGATGGTATGGGGAAGGCCCGGATTTTCCATGGCCTCTTAAGCACCAAGAGACTTCAAAAACCCGCATTGGTCGCTAATTACCAATCCAAACATGCTCCGATGGGGACCAAACTTTGCAAGCATGTGGGGGGGACCCACCCCCACATGCTTGCAAAGTTTTGTCCCCATCGGAGCATGTTTGGGTACGATGGCATGGAGATTTTCAACAAACAATATGATAGCCAAAGTGTTAAAAAATATAATAAAATCAGGAACATCAACTAAAATGTAATGATCCTCAATAATGAGAAAACTCATAATGATATAAACTCAAATAAGTACATCAGAATGAAAATGAGCTATCCCAGCTAGTCTGAGGTTAGTCACTGCCCAAAAATCTAAGTACAATGTAAGTGAGCTAACCCAGCTAGTCTGAGTTTAGTCACTATCAAGATAGAGATCTAGTCAGCAGCACCCTCTCTAGCTCTCAACTGCTCTAGAATGCTCTCATGGTCATCCACTCGAAGCCGAAAACGAGGGTGAGAACTGTGTTTTCGGCTCTGTACTCGAACAAGAGTGAGCTTGGTAGCAACCACTAGATGAGAGAAGTGAAATGCCTCTAACTCTCACTTCCACTGCTGCTGGAACTCAAGACTCCCCCGATGAAGTCGAATCTGCTGGTAGAACCGGCCTTCCACCACAATCATGCTATGGGCGTCATAAGAAAACCCATGATCATCCACTGTATCCTGGTCAAGCATGCACTTTGGCCTAGTGCAACTCATCAGATAGTAGTCTACTCCCTCGCTATTTCCCTCATCATCACTGGCAATAACAGCAAATACATCACCCTCCTGTAGCAAATCTGTCAGGTCATCATAACTGACCATGAACGCAGGACCTGTGTGCTCATCAGACACCACTGTGGATGTGAAGGATGCTCGGGGGAGAGGAATGTCTGTATCCATGCATCTGCCCATCCATACATGCTCCACAGAAGCATGCAAACCGTCGTGTGTAAATCGTGGGAGCCGCCATGCACGTGCTCCTGATGGAATGTAAGCCCAAGGTGCCAGGTACTGTGTCACAATCATGGGAGGCTCTACGGTCAATCATGCCACCATCCACATGCCAAAAAATCTCCTGACAATCCGAGCATCACGTTTGGGGTACGATGATGCTGCACTCCCACACAAATGTTGGGAGCACCACTCGACTACGTGGCCCGCATCTCTGAACCGCTGAGCATCCTGTCGTAGCTGATGACGCCTCAAGGCACGTTTCACACACGCGCCCGCACCATCATGCTCTCCCTTCCCGTGACCAGTCTCAAAGAATGACCAAATCACTGGGATACTAAACTGCACATGCCACCTATAAATCCATAAAAGATAGTCTTAGTTATTGTTTTCTTTAAGATGTTCTAGTGAATTTAGTTTAATTGTAAATGTAAGAAAGCCATAAGTACTACCTGTAGAGCCAATAGAATTGACGTGATGACTTGAACTGTGCGCCACAACCATCCGACCAAACCCATCGCTGGACATGTCTGATCCCACAATCTCCTAAAAAATCGTCATGGAGACGAAAACAGTGTTGCACAAAATGTGCATCATGTGAACGATCATCACTGATATAGAAATGATACTCTCGAATAATGACACGGGTCTCGAGGGTACTCGCTATCCCATCTACATGAGCCTCTGCATGTCGATAGCTAATGTGGACCATAATAGCAACCTGGTGAGATAAGCAATACATACGTTTAGGACACAAAAAATCAAATAAGTAATGTAGCTCAAACATAAGACAAATATTACAAAATATAACCATTACCTGCTCTGAGAAGTAATACTCAGATTGTATCTCCTGAAAAGGTGTGAAAGTGTAGTTCTCTGCAAAATCAATCACAGAGACGACCACACCAATAGGAAACTCTGCTAGGCATGCTCGGAACTGACGATCCTGCCACTTGGCACAATGACTGTGTCGTATGTAGGGGTAGATCTGCTCCCTAAATGTGGTTGTGAAGTGACAACGTGGTGTATGTTTGTCCACGAGCTGCAACTTCCTGGACTGTCCACCACTCTGGAGCTGGTGTGTCACATACTCATAACGTTGCCATGCCACTATCTCTTGGTCACTTGCATCAAGGTCTACCATCTGTAGATGTGCAAGTGAACCACATGATGTCTCCACACAAGGCATCCTATGGAACTGGGCATCCTCCGTGCGTGCACACAAAAGAGCGTGGATGAAATCACATGGACTACGAGGCAACTCTCTATGCCCACTAAGAGAACGGAACACATCATAAAAAAGTTTGAACTCAACATGGTAGCGACAACAACATGTGTCATGCTGACGTGAGTACCTCACAAACCAAGGCTTACACCCCTCAAATGACCTTTGCCCAATTTTAAGCTCTGGATACGAAGCCACAAACTGAGAATACAACTCAGTTTGGGTCATTTCAAGAAAGCAAGCACCGTGCTCAATGAACACTCCTCTTGTCACTCTCTTACGCAAAGCTTTCTTAAAAATTGGCGATGCACGACAATTCTCCTCCCAAAAACTTTCTATCAAGGTTCTAGTGGTTTCATCTAGTAGGCGATCATGCCTAGCTACACGACCACTACTCGCCCACATAGCACCAACCTCATTGGCATCTAAACTTTGTCGCCTAATAGACCCAACTCTAAGTGCGTGTGGTGCTATGGAAAGGATGCGAGATGTGGCACTTACCTTACCCTTCATTTGGGAGCTACTTATGGCTGCCACAATAGCCCGTCGAGCAGCCAAAGCGTCCGCAGAGTTCCTCTTCTTGTTAACTATATAGGAATGACGAACACTTTGTAGCACCGCCATGCCAGCTCTCCTCTCTCTTCGACCTCCAATGTCGGAAAGCGCCCTGCACAGTTGGCCATGCAGATCAATCAAAGCATCAAGCACACATGCCTGTGATGAAGGCGTGAGGTCTTTGAAATAGGAATGGAAGATTGCATGGGCACGACGATGTGCCCCTGACTTTGATAGTTCTTTCCTATCCACACGAAGGGCGCCCAAAGGAGGGGGGTGGGTTCTTGTAGAAGAGAGGACTCAAGAAGGGCGGGTTCATGTGGATTATCTAAACTAAGGGGTAGTGGAGGGGAAGAGGGCGTAGGGAGAGAAAGTGGAAGAGGAGGAGCAAGGCTTGGATCATCGCCAACGGAAGGTGTTGCTCGTTGACGTGCTCTCCACTCTCTCTTTCTCTCCTCACGAGCTACCCTTCTCCTCTCCTCCTCTTGAACTTGGTGGATGGGGGGGAGTCTAGTCCTATCACGTTTCCGACTCCTACGACTTTGAGAACCCATTCTCAAGGAAGCTAAGAGAGAAAATATTATAAAGGCTCAATAATGGGATAGTACTAGAGATAAGTGTGGGATAGTACTAGAGATGTGTGATTATATAGGAAAAATAGGTTATCCACTTCAAATCTCATTGGATTTCCTATCTAAGATTGATTGGATAACTAAGATAAACACAAAGATAATTAAAGATAAACTATTATCCACTTAAAAATTAATATTATTTATAATATTTATTAACAAGTCTAAATATTTATCATTACTAGATATATAAATATATCTTTTATTTTATAATTATATAACTGTTTTTTTTAAATAAAGTATTTTTTTTAAATTTTATTCAAAGGTTTATTCTACATAAATTTTTTTTAAGAAATATTAAATTAATTTTTTTTAAATTAATAATATGATCTTTAATAATATTTTTATTGATCTAATCCCAAAATATAATCCTTTAAAATTAGTGATTTTAAATTCTTTTATTTAATAAGTTACATATATTTTATTACTTAAATTTTTATATTCTATTTCTCTAAATTACTAAATTAACTTTTCCAAAAATATGTTTTTGAAAAAAGAGGGGAGGTGGGAAGGAGATGCCACGTGTCACAAGCGTGTATGACACGTGGCATTCTCTTGACATGTGGCACTATTATGGTTGATGTGGCAATTCCATGATGTGGTATGCCATGTCACCATGTGCGAGGTGGCATGTAAAGGTGGCAAGATGATGTGGCATTAATGATGACTAGGATGATGAGGTGGGGAGTCAACTAGGTTGACCATGTTGACATGGAGGGTGGAGGTGGCAAGCTGAGGTGGCAAGCTGCTTATGTGGATCCTCTCGATGCTCATGTGGACATAAAGTGGCATGCATATATAAGATTTGTGCCTACCCAAGCCTCACACATGGAATGAAACCTAAGCTGTGAAGTTTACCAAGCCTAGATTTCCAAACCTAACTAGGATTGGTTTTAGACTTGAAAAGGGGAGAGTGGACACAATATGGGAATTTTCACTTGGGAGGATTGAAAATGGACCTTCCCATGCCAATTTTTTTTTAATAAATTCATGGCAACAAGAGTATTGATCCCTTGAGTTTTTAGATTGAAAGATTCAATATTTAATTTTCTAGAATTAAATTACTATTGATTTAATGGGCCTCTGACAGTCATAATAAATTTTCCAAAGTAAATCTACAAAAATCCAACCGTTAGATTTGTAATTTTACCTTATACCCGCATTATACTAATCTTTCCCAATCTAATCATCACTAGATCCATACAATTTGAGCATTTTAAATGGTAGATGTGGTGGGAAGATAAAATAGTATGTTTTTTAACAATTCTAATACCTTTTAAATAATATAGAAAATAGTAGAACACATCAAAAATTACTCGATAAATCAAGTTAAGCTCTATGTTATTTGTATTTGTGATATGCAAAGTGGGAACATCATATGAGTAATAATGTAAAAGTTATAGGCAATTTACTCACATTTACTGTACTTGTCTAAACCTAGGACAGGGCTTGTATACAAACTTGGTTCCCAAAGAAAAGGGGATTTGTAATTATTGGATATTCGATCAGATTATAGTTTTAGGTGCCCAACTTTGCATATGATGTTTCGTTAGAAGACCTTGAAGTGAAACTCCTTGGCTAACTATGAGAGATTGGCTATTCTTCTTGAAAAAATGCCTGTTTTCCAGCTAAAGCCAAGGGCGCCCACTACATGAAACTAGATAACCTCATCTTGCAACCACCCATAGTCACACACAGTGCACTTTATGCTATATACTTGATGGGCATGGGAAGAATCTTTTTTCATCAAAGTTTTCATTGAGAGCGTGGAGTAAAGGTTGGTGCTCATTTTTGTTTGCAAATTCTTGCGTATGGGGCCATAAAATGAATTTGTTCATATGATGTGTCATATTAATATTTTTAAGTTGTGTACATCACCAAGAACCATTACGTGCAGAAGGTCTTATACGCATTTTACACTCGTGACGTATGTGTTTGAGTATGATGGGCTTGGGATGTATGGGTTTGATGTGTTTCACACTCGATTATTTAAGCTTCATCCTCTAGTTACTCTGGTATTGGCCTCGTGTGGACATTTGAGTTTTTGTAAGTGAGCGTCTACATAAGCATGCATGTATGGGTCATACATGAGATTGAATATTATGTGCTTTTAGCATGCGATTAGAAGCATAGATATGTTTTGCATGCTTAAATCAAGTGTATGAAGGATGATTGGTCACATGTTTCAATACAACTGACTAGTGGGTGTAAGAACACCAGTTACGTTTGTTGATTCCTAGTGAAGTGCTAGTGATAATCAATAGTTAATGTTTTTAATGGAGTTAAGAGTGCACTACTTAGTAACTTACATAGCACTGGAAAGTTATGGACAAGAAATTTTTCCCTACTCTCTTTATGCATTATGTCGACAAATTTCAAACTATTTGAGAGTTTAGTTGAGGATTTGTTTTTCAAGTCTTTAATTTATGTCCAAGCAACTCATTTAAGTCATAGTCTACATGTCTTAGTGTAGTACCCTTGCTTGCATAGTAAACAAGCTTTTGCATGGTCGAGAAACCAATGCAATTGGGTTTACAAAGGGACATAGAGTTGTTGGCCCTAAAGTTTAAATATTTTTATGCATAGAGTTCACATCAAATAAGTTGGTTTGTGAATTTGTATCATAAGGTCCTATTGTGTCGATCAGATTCCTTTGGAAATTTATGGTCGAGGGTCTTTTACAATGTTGTGTGGCTAACCTATTAGCAAACACAGTTTGTGTTTTTTGTTAGTTAGTAACAGACTTCAATTTCAAAAGTTATGTCATATGCTCAATATGAACACATTCCAATGAGGTTTTACCTTTCCAAAGAAGTTTGTTACTTAAGGGGATATTCCTTTAATCATTGATTTTTCATTGAGTTCAAAAGGTTATCTAAAGATAAATGTTGATGTTTATGAATTGCACAAACAAGCACTTTAAGGTTGAATTCTTTTAGTGTTTATTTTGTGTACAGGCGCTTAAAGGTTAGTAATAACTATAGCGTTTGATCTTGATTTAGGTGAGTTGGCTCATAATGGAGTACAATTCACATCTATTATTAGGTAACTTCATTTGCAAAGTTTAAGGTTAATAAATGGTCATGGTGCCTCAAACGTAATCTTTTTAGGTTCATTTAAAAGTATGACTCATCGAAAAGTACCACTTTAGGTCATGAACAATACATGTTACCAATGTTGATTCGGGATGGTAAAGATAGTGAATGCATGGTAAAAGCAGCCTATCTATCTATAAATAAGAGTCTAATTCCTTGGAAAAAAGGAAATACTATAAATTCTCATGGTGGTGACATAATAAAGTGATGTTTGCTTCGGCCACATCGTAAAGGTATGAGTATGTGCTTGTATAATGAGATGTACTCATTTGCGAAAAGAAAAGGTGACCATAAAGAGAGGCACAATTACGAGTGGTTATGCTCATGGATTCCATAATGGTAGAGATGGTACAAGGAGCCTTATAATTGTTTCTTTATATGCATAAAAGTTATCAAGCAAATAAGTTGCTTGAAAAAGTGCTACCAGTAAAAAGAAATGTCTATGTGGACATTTTTTTCACTTACTGAAGTGTAACGAAAAAAAGTTATTGCATAGATCCAAATTTAAGGACGTCTAAACTTTTAAAAGGCAGGGTCTAGTGTTAATAACCGGGTTCTTGGAAGCAACTAGGTGGAATGGGATGCCTTGTGATGTGTGCTACGCCAACGTACGAGTAATCGAAAGGAGTTGCCTGAGAAAGGTTGAGGTTGTCTCATCCAAAAGAATTTCTCGATTGAGTCAACGGCCGAGAAGTAAAAGGTATTGGCCAAGGGAGTAAATGGTTACTTTACTCTTCATTGCTTATGGTATGCAAGGTCGGTCAACTAGTACATAAGGTACTAAAAGGTAATCGAACAATCTTATTTGGGAATTCTGTCTCACAGAAAGAAGGTTATCCGTAAGATTAGTTCTAGTTAAGTATATACAAGTGTGCACTAGAAAAAGGTTGATGGTAACTAGGTAAAGTTTTTAAGTGATCATGACGCTCAAGAAGTAAAAAAGAGCAATGAAAAGTCATTAATTGCATACAAGCCTCTGATCAAGGACACATGCAAAGTTGATCACATTGGTTTGTCCTCAAGTTTAGCATCAACCAGAATAAAGTATTTATCTTAGAATAAGGTGTTAAAGCCAACCAAAATAAAGTATTCATCTTAGAATAAGGTGTTAAAGCCAACCTCATTGTTCTAAGGGGAACATCACGTTCAACACCATGTCAAATTTGTATGGTGTAATGACACTTACAGTAGGTGTTCTTAAAAGAAAAAGATGCTCTCTTGTAGAAAGGGAGTTTAAAGGCACATGAACGAGGAAGTAATATTCCTCTACTAAAGGAAGTGTTTCTCTAACTGAAATACTTATAAAAGAGAACTTATTCCAAGTTAAAGAGTTGTTTAAGTTTGATTTAAAAGGAAAAACTAGAAATCTTTAAACAAGATTTCTATTATGATTATAAGCATGCTCTAGTATAAGAGAGTAAAAGTATTCTCTTGAAAAGAAGGGAAGTATGAGAGACGTTGAAAAAGAGAAGATTATCTTCTGAGATAGCAATAAGGTAAACCAAAGAGTTTAGGAGAACTCTGTTTATTTTAAAAGGGGGGAAAGGTTCTAACTTTCTCCAAAGTATTGTGCTTAATGGTTTTGAGATTTTTGACGATACTTAAAAGAATGAGTGTGATGAAAATTTAAGAGAATGTTGGCATACTCAAAAAGAAGTTACCCAGTTTTGTTTTCGAGGACAAAAACTTTTCTTTCAAGGAGGAGGAAATGTTATGAGACTGACAGGTAACACTAAAAGGTAAGACTAGGAAAGATTATTTATACGTAAAAGGTTGCATATAAATAAGGTTAAGGGGATTTCAAATAAAGAAATACCTAAGCAATGGTTAATAGGCATTAAAGTTAAAGTAAAAAGGAAAGTAGATGGTGCACAATGGAAGTTAAAGTAAAGTTAAAATAAAAAAGGGAAGTAGATGGTGCACAATGGAAGCCCAAGGGACACATGGGTAGTTGAAGAGGCGTTGGACAAGAAAAAGGCAATGACTAGCCAATGAAAGGTCAAGGGGATGAAGTTGGAAGGTCATGCATCATCTAGGCCTATATAACCACCATGAGGTAAGAGACTATTTGGGATATGGTTGGGTGGAGAATTAAGGTTCTAGTCTTATAAGTCCTCAAGCTTATAATGCAAGGAGAATTACAATGAACACCATGAGGTTGTGAGGACATGGTCATTGATGACATTTTGGATGAGTACTTGTTGATGACGAATGGGATGATGAATCATTTGTTGGTTTGACGACCATGCTTTGGATGATCATGCATTAAGTGACACATTGAGTGGTTTGTGGAAGATTCATGAGAATGCATTGTATGATCCATTTTCAAGTCTGGCTTGGAAGACATATGATTATCTCTTGTTTGACTATGAACGCTTAGAAGATGTGGATCATGATGCATACAAGGGATAATTGTCTCATGACAAGATTGTCCATACATGTGTTGAATGATCATGCATATATGGGTAATACACATGTTGTTCATGGAGATGATGATAGTCTTGAGGTGACATATTCTACTTCTATTGATCATGACTATCACATGGATTTTATGCATGCTACAAATGTTAATGATGCAGTATGCATTGGTATAGCAAAGATGCCATTCTTAAGGATGACACCTACACTTATGGGGATGTTAGTTATGAGACATGTGCCTTTACATTCTGTGGATGCCAATATGATTCTATGATCTATGGGAATGGTCTAACTTCTGCTTCTACCAATTGAAACCCCCAGCAGTTTCATCGGGCCAGGCCATCTTCTAACTTTACCTACTAGATAATAGATAATCGATTTACCTACTAGATAATAGATAAGGTGAATGATTTGGACTAGCCACTACCTACTTCTTCAAGCCACTAGAAGAGATCTTTACCTACTAGAGTTGATCATGATCCTATAAGCTGGTTTATGGTGGCCAACTATGTTTGGAGATTCTATGGATTTAGTCAACAAGAGGTGCAGTGAATGTCAATGCTTCAACATGCCTCAAGAGAAGGACAAAATGCCTCTAACCCTCGTAATTGTGTAGTAACCATTTGAAAAGTGGGGGATAGATTTTGTTGGTCCATCAGCCTAGTAGCTCTACAAAGTCAACCTCATTATGTTATTGTGTAGCCACCGATTATTTCACTAAATGGGCAAAGGTCTAGGCTACACAAAAGATGGACGCTTGTACCATAGGTAAATTCTTACATGAGCATATGATTTTAAGATTCCTGTGCCCATTAGAGCTAGCCAGTGAGATAGGGGCTTACCCTTCATTAATGAAGTGGTCGAACACCTTCTGATAGTCTAAGATCAATATTACCTTGCTCTCATCAGTGGAAATTCACACAATGTGCCATTTTTAGACACAATGTGCCTTAAGATTACACCGTGCGCTTGACCCAAAATTGACACTTTAAAGGGTTTAAGGATATACGATATAATTAACATCTTTCAAACACATTCCTCAAGCAAGCAAAGTGCTCAGTCCAGCATGAGTGTGCACATAGATCAAGCAAGCAAAGTGCTCAGTCCAGCATGAGTGTGCACATAGATCATCAATGAATACCTCCTGCCACTTTTGCATGTAGTCCTTGAAGGCTATGCACATCAGTCGTTAGAAAGTTGCTGGGGCATTGGTGAGGCCAAAAGGCATAACCTTGTAAGAATACGTTCCCCTCCTATTGAAGGCTGTGGTGCGAGAACCAACTGAGAAGACATTAGTGCACCTAAGTGTCCCCTCCTTAAGCTTGAATTGGGTTGAGGTTGCACAAAAGCTTGCCTTGAAGTTTTAGACTTCTTGCTTGTATGAAAAACTTGAGATTGAGAAGCCATGACCTGCAAAAAAATAAACAACCATGGGTAAAAGTTAATCTTGGATTCTAGAATCCACTACAGAGGACAAGAGAAGTGATCATCAAAACTAGAATCCAAATTCAAGAAAAAACTTGAGATTGAGAAGCCATGACTTGTAAAAAAAGTAACAACTATGGCTAAAAGTTAATCATAGATTCTAGAATCCACCAAGGACAAAACTAGAATAAAAAAATAGTAGAAAGAGGAGTGGAATTCTAGAATCCTGTAAAGTCGGGTGGTTGATAGTGCACATAGGTAAGTGCAGGCAACCAGGTTTGGTAGCACAAAATTTTAGGGTCAAGTGCAAGGGAGTCGGGGCAATGTATGTGGAGCAGCTGATAGTGTGGAGGATGAAACTATTCTTTTCATCCCTCAAGCCCCATCTGTAGAGCTGAGAACATCATCCAACTCAAAAGCCTCAAAGATTCAACAAAAAAGCTTCAACATGGGGTAGCCAAACTTCAATGCAGCTATGTGATTATGCATAGCTGCGTGTGATCTTGGGCATCAAACCTTCAGAGCATCAAACCCTCTGGAAAACTCTAACATAACCCCCACCAAAAAAAAACACACATGCAATCCACCTCTCTCTAATGCAATCCCCTCCTTTAGTGAAAGGAGATGGTTCTTCACCCCCCCACGATGGCCACCACCACTTCTTGTATATGAAAAATCCAATCAACATTGCTTCCCTTCCACCCATATGCTAGCTACTGTGACTAGCCGCCTTATGTTGTCTCCCCCTTGGCCACACATGAACCCATGCCTTTCGGGGTCTTGGCGGTGTTCACTCATAACCCCACGCTTGTTCTCTTTTCTCGGGAGTGATGGCCACACCTGAGAGCCAACGGTTTGGCTATTTTGGAAGCCACACACCACACCACACCCAACATAGAGGCGGGTTCTTGCACGGCTCTAAGAGAAGAGGCTATGACTCCACAGCCAAGAGAAGCGTAGATCATCTTGTCCACAACCTGCGCATCAAGAGAATACAAGCACGCGCATCAAGAGAAAACAAACACACTATAGTAGAGAGTAATATGTCTGCATCCCACACATCAGCAAAATTGAATAAAAGCACGCTTTTGTGGAGATTATATTGTTCGCAACCCACTTGTCCTCCCGCAGCCTGTGCATCCAACCACGCTTTTCTGGCCAAAACTGTCGAGAGAAGAAAAAGGCAGCCACCATCGCAAACACAAAACCAAACAAGAATTCTAAAAGCAAATCAACCATGCTAAATTTGCAAAACAAAGTAGCTCTCACCCCCACAGGTCGTAGCATGAGCTCAGCGCTCTGGGGGCTGTTGTCGAATCAAAACAAAGCTTTCAAAGCTTCAATAAGGGAAAAAAGCTTCAACATGGGGAGCTATGTCTTAGCTTAGGGGTTTTACACAAAAGCAACCACACAAAAGCTTCAAATCAACAAAGTACCTGCTTGATGGCTTGCTCCTTACAAAGCTTGCATGTTTTCTCTCCTTCTTCCTCACAAACCCTTGTGCTTTTGGTGCTTTTTGGATTCCAGAATCCACTTCTTCTGTCAAGTTGGATTCTAAAATCCACTTCTTATGTCAAGATGGATTCCAGAATCAACTTCTTCTATCAAGTTAGATTCCAGAATCCACTCCTTGTGTCAAGTTGGATTCTAGAATCCACTTTTTGTGTCAAGTTGGATTCTAAAATCCATTTCTTCAATGAGGCTGGATTCTAGAATCCAATTTTGCTCTTGAGCTAGATTATGGAATCCAGATTATCACAAAGTAGGATTTTAGAATCCACTTTGTCTCACAAGCTGAGTAGGGGATTATCAGAATTTACTCAAAGCAAAGATTTAAAAAAACAACTTGCACTTCATGTTTTGTTTTTTACCAAATAACTAACAATTTAATAATAGTACATGTTTTTCTCAAAACTTTGGATTTCGTTTCACCAAAAAAATAATTTACAAGTTCGATTTTTTTATAGAATTACAAAAAAGATTTTAGAATCCAAATGTTTTTTCCACTTGAGATATAGACCGTTATTTTTCACTTCAAAATTTCCAAAAAAAAGAATTTCAAAAAGAGAGTCATTTTTTAGCTTAAAATTCCAAATAACCAATATGACTTTTTAAATTTGTAAAAAATTTAAAACTTTTTTTGTGGAAAAAATGTTTTGTTTTCTAAATTTGTAGTTGTAGAATATTTTGTTCTTTTTATTTGTTTTAGGATTTTGAGACAATGTAATAAATTTTTAAAAAAATATTACTCCTAAAAATTCAAATTTCAAAAAGACACGCCTACCTTGAAGTAGAGTTTGCACAAAAAAAGACACGTTTGTAGAGAAGATAGTTGAATGCTCCAAAGCTCCAAACACAACTTGCGCATGTAAAAAATGAACCCCTCCCTCCCCTTTTAAAACCTCATAGCTTCTAAATTTAGAATTATTTAATTAATTAAATATTAAAATTATTTATCATTAAAAAAAGAATAACCCTACTAAGGCACCCCTTCAGAAGTCCAAGTTAGTTAATTTTGATTGTCACACTCTACCAAATAGAGCTTCTAAGTAGTCCTAGCAACTCACAACCCTTTTGACCTTCTATCTCACTAACACCTTCTGCGAATGAAGAAACTCCTTGTTCTAGACGGTGCTCAAGAATAGTTTCTTTTGACCTTCTATCTCACTAACACTTTTGACCTTCTATCTCACTAACACCTTCTCTATAAACACAAATTTAAATGCGAATGAAGAAACTCCTTGTTCTAGACGGTGCTCAAGAATAGTTTCTTTTGATGTGGTTGAACAAGAACCACAACAACTTAATGGGAATGTAGTAATCAATGAGGGTGATGTGAGCAACGACGACCTCGAATGGCAAGAGGTGAGAGAAAGCAGCGGCTTCTTTAACAAGATTTCAGAAAATCTAACTAGAGCATAGGAATTTTTTCAATTTAGGGAGAGGTCCACAAAATGTGTTTTTAAGGACTTGTGTGTGCGACACTCCACCTTGTCAACTAAATATGCGGTCTCAGATGTTCCAGTTTGCAGAGCAAGTTTCTTAAAGGTATTTAGTATAAGCAATCTCAGAATTTAAAAGAGTCTTAACAAATGTGACCCAAGAAGCTTTTCTTTAACATTGAGCACACATGAAACCCCCAATATTTTTCCTAAAGCAATGGTTTGGGAAACTTTATCACCTTCAACAGAGAATTACTACCTAACTCAAACTTCACACATCTCCCCGATAATTTTACTAAAAGATAGGTATACAATTTATATGTGGAGTCAAAAAAGAAAGTCTAAACGACACTCTCTCACTTCCCTCTTTCTTGAGAATATGGAGACAAGATTTCTCTCACGTCAAAATTACCAAGAAGAGTAGGATGGGTGTTTGCCAAATATGTGCGGAGTTGAAAGCAAAGCGAGACGCTACAAAGACTACAGTAAGTTAAGTTTGAAGTTCTAGATCTTTCAAAGTGGCTATGTTGGTCATTTTGAATTAATTTTTTATATTGAAAAAATATTGACACTCTTGAATCTCTTTTGCAGTGCCCATTCTACATGCCTTAAAGATCCACAGGGAGCAGCAAAGCACAAAGTGCCAAAAATTAGAAAAGCACAGGAAAAAGTGTTTAGAGAAGAAGGAGAAATATTCAAGCCTTATCATTGATGGCATGGATCAAAAGAAAAACATGTTTCCTCATTTTATGCGTCCTCCTAGGAATCTCCAAGGAGGAAAATTTTATCCAACTCCATGTTGTAGGAGCCTTAGTTTTCAATGGTGTCATGTCATCAAGGATCTCTGTTAATTTTCCTAACTCTCATAAGAATCCTAATTTGACAATCACCATCATTTAAAACATCATCGGAGAATGGCAAGGCGATTCTCTACTTACACAACTGGATAACACTAGTAGAGAAAACAAAAACCAAGTTCTCCTTGCGTACTTGAATATGCTGGTAAAAAAGAAGATATTCAAGAAAGTCAAGCTTGGGTTTTTGTTGGTGGGACACACATGACAGATTGACCAAATGTTTAGTAGGTTCTCAATTAAATTGGCAAAGAAAAGTGAATTTGACCTTCTAAACAGATCTGCACCTTGTTAGAGGATGCATATGTTTCCAAGCCCTCCATCAAAATCATGGAAGAAACATATGATTTTAGATGCTTTGCAACCAGCGAGGCCACTAACATGCCATCATTTGCATAGCTCAATGATCATAGTTTTCAGCATCAATTTAGAATTAAGAAAGGGGAGGAACATACTCTCATGTGGTCCAAAAAATACTCAAACTCTGAAGATTGGATGCCAGTAGAGGGTTTGAAGTTCTTACTATTTGTTCCTTGTCGTGAAATTAAAAGAGCAAAGTACATGTTGCTCTCTACAAAAAGCTGAGAAACAAAATCTCTTTGTTTATTTTCTGCAATGATTGAACGAGATTAAGGAGACAATACATGATGTTGCACATGTGTATTTTCCAGCGAGCTCTCTGGCATGGTGGAAGACTTTTTTGCAAAGTAGGAGAAGCTGGTTAAAGAGTTCAGGGATGACACATTTCAACTACAACATGCATTTGTGTGGCACAAGATTTGCCTTAGTGAAAGGAGTGTCATGCATTTGTATGGCATGAGAGTGGCCTTAGTGAAAGGAGTGACAATGATGTAGCTGTTGGTGTCAGCGATGTGCCAATTTCAGCAGAGTTATTATCTCTTGTTCATGGAGAAACAAGGGAAATGTATGTTGGTCCAAGGAAGATCAAAAAGCATCAACAACAAGAGAAAGAAATGTGGTTGGGAAGGAAATGTAAATGAGTTAAGTGAGGGCACAATGTTGATCGCAGTTCTTGCTACCAATGATGAAAAAGATAATCCATTTTGGCTTGCAAAAGTCACAAAGGCTTTCAAAGAGTAGGATGTATTGAATGTTGTGGAAGTGCATTGGTATTGGACAACTAGAGAAGATCCGTTGAAAGGCAAGTACGATCTTGAGATGCTGAAAAGTTATCGCCGCATGGACACGATCAATCTAGAGGACGTAGAAATCCTTGTGTATGGGTTTGATTTGAAAAATCTAGTCACTTGTGCAACACAACCATAGAGATCTAAGTTGCAACAAGGACAAGAGTTTGTTTTTTGCAATTATTGTAATGTTTTTTGTATTCAAATTTTCATGGAATGTGATGGTTTTGGTTTGGTACAAATCAAGTCTTTTTTTGAGAGTTCTCTTGATTTAAGTGATCAAATGCATTCTGAAAAGATAGCAATATTTTTTAATTTTTTAAAGCCCACCTACATAAAAAGTGATTTATTTCAAACAATCTCTAAAAACTAGTCCTTTTTTATGTTTTTTTGGGAAAAATGGACTTGAGTAATCGTTTGCACCTTGTTGTCGTTTTTCATGACTTGATGTTTCAACATATTCCCTAAGGAGTTGACTGAGATACTGTTTACACGAAGTGGACCATGAGATAGGGTTGATGCTTGGAGCCTAACTCACATCCAAGTAAGCATATAAGATGGCTATTTCAAAAGTAATTAAACTCGAGAAACAATTAAGGCAACTCCTAACGTAAGAGTTTATAGTGTGTCACCATGGTGGGAGGTGCGCTAGTGCTTTTCTAAAAGAAAAAGGATGGAACCCTTAGATTGTGTATTAACTACACAAGTTTAAATCATGTTAACATTTAAACTTGTGTATTAACTACACAAGTTTAAATCATGTTAACATTTTAAAAAAATATCCTACTCCTAGGATTGATGACCTTGTACATTGATTACATGGTATCTAAATATTACAAGATTGAAATGAAATCAGGGTACTACCAAGTCAAGATCAAGGAGTAGGATACCCCTAAGATAACTTTGAATACCATGTGTAGACACTACGAGTTCATAATTTGGGTTGACAAATGCTCTAGCTAGTCTCATGTAAGATATTTTTAGAGAAGAATTGGGATGATTGAAAAGTAGTAGACATGATGTGGCATGGGGTGAGGCTTACCAACTTGCATTGGTACCCCATCTCATAGAAGACTCAAGCTCTCCCTCTCCCCAGCATTCTCTTCATGGTATCAGAGCTCCGATTCCCGTTATTAGCACTCAGAAGGCAAGTAAGAGGCAAGAAAAAGGTAAGCAAGGAAGTGATACATGGGTAAGGGTATTTCTATCTTTGATTTTGGAGCAACACCTATGGGTAGCTGTGATGATGAGAGAGCTACACACGCAGATAGAGAAGTCACTATCTAATATTGAGGCATCATCGTCTTGGGTGAAGGAAGAAGACTGTATTCTGTGTAGTTAACTTTGCTTATTGACATTTTGCACGTTTTGATGTGTTTCGGATGCATTTTAGGGCCCGTTTTGGCTCTGCAAGTTTTTTGCAAGCACTCTGAGAAAGTAACGATTTTGACTGTGTATGCCAATTTATGGTTTGTTGCAAAGTTACGGTAGAAATATTTACTTCAAGATAGTCTATGCATAGATTCTATGATTTTCTTGGAGGACAATCTATGTAGAGATTCTGTGATTTGCTCTACTGGTGCTGGTGAATGTATGTGTATGTGACTGATTCACATACGTGGCATTGTAAACTGGTTTATAGTACCGCAGCAAGCAGTGGGACTATGAGAGTTTGTAGGTTATTATAAGTGCAGAAGTTATTAAAATTTCTCAGCTTACTGCAAGTAAAGATATCTAATAGCTTGTCTCACAAACAGATATTATAAGCAAGAAGTTAGACAAAAACAATTTGGAGGCATGAAAATTCAAGATGACCAATTTTGTTACGGGAAAAGAATATTGGGAGTTCATCACAGGTGATGAAAAGGACCAGAGATTGCTAAAGAAAATCTAACCCCACAACAAGTGCACACATATAAAGCATGGAATGAAAGAGATAAAAAGGTGTTTTATCGGTTGCCAACTGAGACTAAAGTGTGACAAACTCTATGGTTATGTATATATAGAATGCATGAACACCTAAGGAGGCTTGGGACACCTTGGTGAATATGTATAGTATAAACACCCAAGCTCTGAAGATACAACTAAAGCAGGAGCTACATAATGTGACCTTAGGAAGGCTGAGTATAAATGATTACTCAGTGAAGGTTAAAGGGCTTATAGATGCCCTTATTTCTATCAGATCACTATAAATGATGATGATGATATGGTGTATGTGACCTTGAATGGTCTGGCAAAGAATATAGCCAATTTTAGACCTCCAATGGAGTTTAAGAGAACTTCCTTGATGTTTAGGAAAACTGATAAATAATAGGGGAGGTTCATACAAGATGGATCCAACAAGGACACAGACTCTAATGTTTCATCATCATCCTCTGACAAGAGAAAATGATTCTACAACATCCTATGTTAGAGGAAGAAGGCATCGTTTATCAACCCAAACAACTTGCCAAAGAAGTTAGTAAGCACCCAAATCCCATGCAGATTGCACTCAAGATTTGGTCAAAGTTGCCAAGAGAAAATAGAGGGTGAACCTCCAATAGTCCCACCTGCATGAGCAGGTGCCCTATTCCAAACACTAACTTCACATTACTCAAGAGAAGACCTAAAAAGGAACCAGCTTCCTTCGTGGTGGTTAGGGAAGATTTGCAAGAAGCAAAGGATTTAAAATAGGATTCGTATGAGTTTTGACTTTGTCCTTTCCAAGGTCATATGAGACAACTTTCCACTCTCAAATGAAGAAACAACCACTAGGATCCCAAGCCAAAGAGAGCATGAGAAGCTACAAAACCATTAGTTCACCATGCATATGGTCCAAGTTTTACACTTGGACGAAGAAGAGTGGGAAGTTATGCGAGCCAGATTCTAGTTAAGCATGGCCACAAAGGGTGGAATTGAATAGAAACTAACCTTGCTTAATACTAGAGCTAGCTATAATCTTATGTCTCACAAAACCTAGTGTTCTTTAGGTCAACCTTCGCTAACACAAACTAAGGCATCTTTTAGAACAATTGATTCAAGCATTGTTGCATGCCTTGGGGTTTTTAGTAAGCTGTTTCACATTGGGAATAATCCCTCGGAACATGTGATGACTGTAGGTACCATGCAAGTCCTCCTTGGAATAAGTCCTCCTTGATTAGGACATGCGAACTGTGATGCTTTAACTTGCCTCTCTAGGCACATGACTATTCTCATGACACAGGAAGAACCCGAGCCCATGGTCTCCCTATCAATAGAAACCCTCCCTATCATTAAGTTTCCACCTAATAAGACATCATTATCAATTGTGCCGCCAAAGAAATAGCCCAGGTAAGTCACCTCGATTCATCGCGAATGCCCCTCCACTCAATAGCTAACTCTAGTGACCCATTAAAAGAAGCTCAAACAAAGCTAATCGCCACTAGACCCCAAAACCTCCAAGCCTATCATCAAAGCATGTCAGACGTGGTGGTGGGTACATAAGTGTTGGGTATCTAAGTGCATAATTCAAGCATAAGGGTACTACAAGGGTAACGGAAGTATCTCAACTCCTAAGATATTCCCCTAAAGCTATACCTACCATTACCAAGGCCAAGAAGAAGATGAGAGCAACTTGTAAGAATCCAAAGCTACAATCACACTCTTGGTGGGTCAAGGAAGAATTGTTGCAAGCAAAGGGGAACTAAGGGAAAAACATAGATATGGCCTCGAGGGGTTCACTATAAGTAAACCCTTTGTATCACGTGCACTATTCAACCTGTGAATAACCCCTTTAAATGGTACCCTTCTGTATGTGAAAAATGTGTAAAAAAGGGTTTTTTAAAATCCCTTTTGTTGAACCCACGTGCTATGCTTACATATTTATGAGTGACCCCCCACCCCCCCACCCCCCCCCGCCCCCCCGAGGATATGGCTCCTTAAATTAGCAACAAATCATTCTCCTACCTATAATAAGAGAAGGAAATATTGAGCCAAACCCATAGCAAAGAGATGGTGGGTACCAAGGCATTACTCACAACACAAGGCTATTATGAGGGTAACACCATGTGGTTGCCCAAGTCTACCCCAACCAAACCCCAGACCTCTTATGAGGGAAACACCCACATGTGGTTGCCCTACCCCAACCAAGCCCCAAACCTCATTCACTCAATCCACAAGCCACTACCGAGTGGCAATGATAGCCAAAAGCCTCCATACATACCTCAATGAAAGGCAAAGAGAAGACGCATGACGATCCAAAACATGAATGCTCATCGAGAAACCAATAGGAAAAGGATATTTCCTCCACATCCAGCATGCAACTAAAGGCACCAAGCTGAACCCATAATCCATTGAGGAGCTACCACAAAGTTGCTCTACTACCGGTAACCCAACCTCACCATCACCTTTAACATCACAACCACAACTAAAGCTCACCAAACTGTCCCAAATCTTGCTAAACCCTCAAGCCTTTCCGCATGGGGAAGAAACAAGTACAAACCCTCACACCAATTAAAATAAGAGTGTTACAACAACATCGTGATGTTGATTACCAAGAAAAGGGATAAGGCGTAAACGATGTAGAAGAATGCAATAAAGAGAGCCAAAGAAAGCCGTAGTGTTTGGAGATTGAGGAAAGCAACTAAGAAGAAAAAAGTAGTTGTGCAAGATCCTATGAGTTATAGAGAAATCCCCGTACACCAAGATTAAATAATTCCAATCTAAGTCCCCTCAAATGGGGACATGAGATAAGAAAAATTTCAAGTTAATTAGAGAAAACAGAGTCGAAGACAACAAAAGTGTTGGAGCCATGAGATGGAAGAAATGTTGAGAAGAGAAGAAGAACACACACTGGTGGACACACACTAGTCCATCAACGCATGCACAACACGTACATCTTACACAAATTGCTTAGCACTCACATGAAGGCAGCATAGCCTTATCATCGACAACATCTATAGATTTGGGGGGGGGGACATGGTAGTTGAAAGCCTAGTCCATGGTACAACCCATAGTGAGAAAAATCCTATTCACACTACTCAAACTCAACGCACCTTATAAACAAAGACTTATAAATGTGAACTAACATGAACTACTTGACTCTTATACACATGGACTACCTGATACCTATGCAATTACAAGTAGAGAATAAAGGCTAGCTTTGATTTTCAACAAGGACAAGTTTAAGCGCATTGCCTTCAAGTGATAATATAACAAAGCAATGCCAAATTCTTTGTTTTTTTTAATACCAATGAAGAAACTCATTTGAGACCCTTTCTTGCCAAAGTCAATTAAGAATATCAATTGGCATGATAGAGACTACTTTTTGTTGCAATGAAGTCTCAAAAACCATCATTTTTTTCATACAAGTCATAAAAGGCTCCATGAGCTAAGGTGCACATATGCAAATAATACATTTGTTCTTAAAATTGAATATATTTGCCACGTTGGCCATCATGTTTAAAAATGTTGCATTACTGTAAAACCTTATTATCGAAGTAATCGTTTCGAGAAAATTTTTACAATAATTCTCCCAAGAGCATACATCGCTTAGCTTTGGAACATCGTTTGAAAATCCTTGTATAGCTGACCAAGTGAGTGCTTCATTCTCTTACTGCCAAAACAAGCAATGTTTTGTGTCCCTTAAGAGAACAACATAAAACCCGCCACCACCATTCATTCCTTAAAATTGCAAATACCAAAATCTTCTTTGCAATTACCACCATTTTAATCCAACACTACACAATCTCTTTTGACAAACTTTATGATTGGAGACAATGGGTGATAACAAGATATCTCTTTTGACAAATTTTATTAGTAGAGGCAATGGAAGAGAATGTTAGGCTTCTAGAAAAACGGATTATTATTTCGTGATTTCTTTGATGAAAATGAAAAATCTCAGCATGACACGATTGCATCCGTACCTTCCACTACATACATACTTTCATCTACATTTGTATATTGTGTATGTATACCATGCTTGCATTGCTTTATCTCTGTATACTTGATCTCATTTCTCTATATATACCATGATTTTTCCTTGTTTCTCCATTTGGAGCTCTGTCCAATCTCTTTGGTTTCTTACTATTACACATCTATGGGTATATTGCTATCTACATGCATACTATCTACGTAAACCATGTATGTTTACTTGCATTGTTTGTACTTTAGTAAGATCTCTATATGTACCATGTATGTATCTTACTTGGTTTCTACTTCTCAAGTGTGAATCTTACCCATTTGATGCATCTCCCTATACTACTATGTATGCATGCTGTTGTATATCTTGCGTAGTTTGGTATTTGCATGTAAAATATCTATCCACATATTGACACATTGTTGTCCTTCAAAATTTTCATGTTTCTTTGCATATTGACTCTAAGAATGCATCATGTCAACAAAGTCTATATGTTAAGGCTTACATCTATTTTGGTTGTGATGCAAGGAGTGTGACATTGCACACTATCAATGAAAGATTTACCCTATATGCTTTAGTGAGTCAGGGGAGCAATGATCCTACAACAACAAAGAAATTGAAAGAGAACAAACACTCTATACATGACATTTTGGCATGTTTTAAGAGTCGAGCATTAAAGTTAGGATTTGGATTGTTCCAACACGTTTCTTTTGTAGTTATGTCAAATGGATCCTTCTATGGATGAGCCCACACGGTGGGTCTAGCTATGCAAAAAAAGAAACGGTTTGTTTTGCTAGAGGACTTCGCCCCTTTTCTTGTGACGTGTTGAAGAACCTCCCCCTCCCCCCCCTCTCACTCGCTCTCCTCCATCTCTGGGTGCCAATTTTTCCTCGGGGGTTTTAACTTTGATGAGAGTTGGTATCCTTGAATCACTAAAATGCAGTTGTCTGGAAATTTCTGTGAAAGGTTTCCACAAGACTTGTAAGTGTTGCTTTTGTGCTATTGTTACATGACAACCTATTGTGCCAAATGGTCTTTGCATGTGAGTACACGTTTATTTTGGTTAACTTCATTTCACTTTTTGTCTTACAAAAAACTGCTACCCAAGCACACTAGTTTGTGAAGATAAGTAAACTACTTGATGTTAGTCCACTCTATATTAATGATGGGTGTTTACACCAACAGGCCGGGCAGCTGACTTCTGGGGCTGCTTGTTTGCTGCCTTAGCTGTGGCAAAAATTTGAGCAGGCAGTAGTTCTTGGAAAAAAGGAAAGCTCATCTACCAACCTAGGTAGTACACTTAAATTGAAACAACCTGAACAACTTACATAATGTTATTGATAGATATTCGCCACAAGAGTTTAGAACTATTGTACATGGACTGCAAAAGCCGAAACTGCTTGAACTATGCAGTCATTTTCCTAATGACTGCAGGATATAGTATGCCCAACACAAATGATGGCAGGAGTCAAGGAGACAGCCATCTAGTATCTTCTAAAAAGATCCCTCAAGCCTATGTTTATAGCTGTTGTGAGGAGAGTTCTGTATTTATTTGAACCCGAGAAATACCTGCCAATAACAGTATGGTAAGGCGGACGCTGCTTCATTCGAGCCCAATAGTCCGACAGATGCAGCCGAGAAGATATGTACTCCTTATCTACATTCAACAACTCCAGCCTTGCGAGGACAGGAATGAACATAACATCTGCCATGGTGAATGAGCCCCCTGCTAAGTAGTCTGATGTTGAGAGCTCACTCTCAGCCGCATCAAGTAGATCAACAAGCTGGCTTTCATTTGCATGGACTACTTCCATGTTTCCCAGCAACTCTTCGGTGGCATAGGCCTTGTGCAGCTTGGCACGATACTTGCTCGAGAGTTCAGGGTTGCTCGCCATGCGTGCAATCGCCACCCTTCGTTTGAATCTGTCTACATAGCGACGGAGTCGGAATGGGATGTGGCTTAGTGTGAAGAGCTTTGGAGACCATGCATTCACTCTATTCATCCACTCAACCATCTTCTCCCGATCCACATCGTGTGCGCCAAGAGGTTCGTTGATGCTGTCTATAAACCTGCACTATGTGGAATGTATTTAGCTTACAGGTCAGCTTTTACACCAAGAAATCCTCAACATTTCAACATAGAATCCCATACAAGGCTGCATAGAGAAAACTCATGTACAAGAATTAACTGTATCAAATCTGCCAAGTAAAAGCACCCTTACTGTATGATAGGAAGAGTTTCACAGATGATGTGGCTGCCATTCGAGCAAACCGGAATCTTGCCGTTCGGATTCACTCGGAAAAATTCGGCATCCAAGTCTTTTCCTTTGAGAGGATTAAGGCTATGAGACACATAGTCTAGCCCTTTCTCCTCAAGTGCCAGCCTCACTTTCTGGCTGTTCATTGAAAACTCATGATGGTACAGATGCATTTCTTCACAAGGACTAAGCACACCAAGCAAGACCTGCAACAAATGTAAGATTGACTAATCAGTATTGAAAAAAGAATTGGCAAGAAAAATGCACAAATCGCATATATGCCTCAAGCCATTGGAGCCATTAGATAGTACCTGGTAAAAAGAGTTCTTTATAGCACATGGCACTTCCAAGTGTGTTTATTTGAGGTCAACCAACATTTGTGATTGTTGCACGTGCATCTTCCCTCGGATCCTACATAAGCACTATCAATAAGATCCAAGAGCATGCATGCACAAACACACACATACATAAATTTCACACGCATGCACCCACCCCCATAGTTGTCAAGTACAATACTGTACGGTTCGTACGATACAATACCGTACGGGAAAATACAGTATGATATATTTTTTTATTTTTTACTTTTTAAAAAAAATTCTTATTGTACGGTATCATATGGTCTTTTAAAAAAATACTTACAAACTTTAGTATTTTCAATTTCAAAGAGAAGACAAGTTGTCACATGATGATGACTCAAACCAAAATTCCATTAAAACCAAGTTGAAAACATGCATAGATGTTAGGCTAAAGCCTAAGTCATACAATGTGAGGCGCTCTAGGCGCATGTAGCCGTAGTAGTAAGTACAAAAAGTGGTGCACAAAAAAGGAAGGCTAGAGGGTTGGGGCTAGAATTTAGATGGAGAAGTGATCACTATCAAAATTAGACCTCTCGCTAGGATCATCTCCATCAGAAGAGTACCTATCGGAGCGCTTGCAGAAGTCACCCTCACTAAGGATGCTGCCCTCGTCATCAAACTCGGGCTCTCTAAGCTCTTGTGACAGGGAAATTAGAGCATCCTCATTTGCAAGAGCGGAAGAAGAACTACCGAAACCTCATCATGTGTTTTAAAAAATTACTTATAAACTTAGGTATTTCCAATTTCGAGATATGGAGTATTTTAAAAAGGAGGGAAGCATCATATCATAGAGGAAAGCTCATAGAGCCATAGAGAAGCAAAAACAAGACCATTACTCACCAAGAAAAAAAAAATGAAAAAAATATTTTTTTTGAAAAAACAATTTTCTGAAAAAAAAAATCTCAAAAAAATCCATGGAGTCCGTACAATATCGTACCGTACGGTATTCCATATGATATGTACATCATACGGAGACAACTATGCCCACCCCCAACCCTCCCCAAAACACACATGACAGAAGCAGAGTCCAAAACCTTCACACACAGAAAAAAACAAATTGCAAGGAGGACACATTGGTTGACACGATCTGGACATCTCGCAATGAAGGATGGTCTAGGTAGGCGAAGGTGGAGTGGCTACCATGGAGTCGAAGGGGTGAAACTAGAGATCAAAACAGAAACGCGGGAGGAGAGGAAGTGACAGAGAGGAAGGAGGGGTGGGGGGGTGGTGGTGGGGGGGGGGTGTGGGAAATCATGTAAGACATTGATATGCCATCTACACCACGTGCCTCTGGCATCTAAATCGACACATACATGCATAGAACAAAGGATATCACATGTAGAGTTAGATGTCCTAACTCGGGTAGTAGCTACTGGGTCTTGGCAGGAGCTTGGTTGACCCACAAGGCACGGCCATCGAGTTGGGTGTCATTAAGGGCCTCAATGGCTTTGTTCATCTCCAGGTTTCCTCCCCAGTGAACATGGTAATGAATCCAAAGCCACGTTAACGGCTTGTTTCACGAGGCACAATTGAGATAAAATGCATCTTGCTGGAGGTTCTCACCCAGCCAAAAATCCACCTGTGATAGAAAGGCAAAATCTTTGTGAGAAGAATGAGTCAAACTTCATCTCTGTGTGCAAAGCAAGAGAATCACAGATTTGAGAAAGCTGAATGAACAGAGCTTCCATCTTTGTAGTCTTTCCTGGCTTTGAAGTGTTGGCAACAGGGGGCCTTTGAAGGGTCAGTGGGAGACAGATGGAGGAGGAAAATAAGTGCTGGCATCTGCTGCTACTATGCGCTCCATCGTGCTTCTTGGCGTTGGCAATAGTGGGCCTTTGAAGGGTCAGTGGGAGAAGAGGACGGACATGCTGCAGTGAAAGTGAATTGACAATGGAAGTTTTCAGTCATCGCCATCCACTTCTCCTCTCTACAAAGGATGCGCATCAGCCTATTTGTTCCGTTCATTGTCCCACACTGCTGTACTGCTGTTCATACAGCATTTAATGCCATTGTATTTTCTGCGCAACATTTGCACCTTCTGTACCTGCTACTCCAGCCATTGTACTCGTTGCAGCCCCTGCTTCCCTTGCTGTTCCAGCACCTGTACCGACTGTGCTGCCATTAGTACTTGCTGTACTTGTAAGATCTCCACAGATTATGCCCAAGGATTTTCAAGACCTAGAACTGAAACCATAAGGAGGTTTCATAGACCTGACATCGTCGTATGCATCGTGACTGTGATGGATTGTGGCTAAAGACTTATCACCAACCATAGGTTTAGTGCCTCTAACCACCCCCAAGCCTGAGGTCTAATTACTGCGAGCCTTCTTGGTACCAATGGCTCCAACCTAGTGTCCCATACCACTAGGCAGAACCACCCACCTTGCAGGTCCATGGCCATGAGATCCTGCACGCGTCCTTGGTAGCCCCAGGACACCACGTGACTACCTGACCTCTTCTCTAATAAGTGACCCCAAGATCACTTATATAGTAATAACCCGAGTATTATTTGCTTTATTTATAAGTTTTTAGCCATTATTAGTCCTAGGCTATTAATTAAAAGCTCTTAGCCATTCTAGACTATTTCTTGCTAGTGCCCTTAGCCCACGTGTGAACTCTCCAGGTCCCCATGTCCTAGCTAAGCCTTAACCCTAATCTTGGGTTAACCCTATAAAACCCACGTGTGACCTCTCCAGGTCCCCATGTCCTAGCTAAGCCTTAACCCTAATCTTGGGTTAACCCTATAAAACCGGTCTATGGAGACATAAAGCGGTAATTCATTCACAAATAACCTGGACTTACTCAGACACACAATCACAGAATCCTCGCTCCCTCGCTCAACAACGCATTGGCCCCGAAGTCCGGCGCCCCTTGCGGTATTTCTTTATTGTTAAAAAGTTGGAAAAAATACAAAGCTCGAGTGCAACAAAGCACTCTACTTGCACCAGCTGAGTTTTACAAATTCTGGGAGAAATTTGCCAGCATAACTGCACTAAAACTGTTCCATAACATCTCAGAATGAGTCCCAACTGACAGGCTCACTTCCATAGGCATCAGACTACCCAATGGAGTACAAAACATCACAATTCAGCTTGCTGTAATTTTCTACACAGACCTGTTTTCAGCTCTGTTTTCAGCCCAAATTAACCCTTGTACTGTCCTGGAAGACTTTAGCAAAGTTCTACTGCATTCTGGCATCAACCGGGCAACATAACAGCCCAAAAACAGCACCTAAACAGTGCTGAAACAACGTTGTATTGAAGAGGTTATTACCCTCTTCCGTCCCTGCTTTGGTGTAGGAACTAACTACACGGGTTCCTGTTCAAGGAGGCAACTAGCCTCTCCATATAGGCATGAAATTCACACAACTGTACCTGATTTTATCTGATGAGAGCATTACCATAGTCTGCATACCATAGTCTGCAAGAGAGAGAGAGAGAGAGAGAGAGAGGCTGTGGGGAGCAAGCTCAACCCTCAATACATGAGTTGCAGGGCAAGGGAGTGCACCACAATAGCTCTTTACCTGCAACAATCCACCATAATGGCTGCAAATGAGCCTCATTCAGCCCAAAATCCCACGCTTCCCTCTTCCTAGTGTGGAAAATGCACAAAAATTTGACACTTGGCACATTTTTAAGCCTTTTCCACATGCAATCTTCCAAGCTAAAAATCTCTTGACTGGTTCACATTCTCACAACAGTCCTTTGCCAGCTTTTGGTCCCCTTGACATTCTGCACAAACTGACGCGAAGACTTTTCAATTCCGACTGCCAAAAATAGCAGTTCCCTAGATTTTAGGGATGATGTCATCTGCATTCCTTCTGGTCTCCTGACCATCTTTGACCACTATGGTCACTTCAGAATTTGCTTAGAATTCAAGATACATTCACATTTCGGTGGCAGCCACTTACTTGTGTAAACCGGCCTATGCTCTCATTCAGTGGCCATGTCCTGGACACTGTCATTCATCTTTCAGTGCAGTTCTCAGGCTTAGCCAACCACTGGTCCAAAGTCCCACCGGCTGACCCATTCTGACATTGCAATGGTCCAAGCCCTTCCAAGAGATCCTGGGAGATAACAACACCAACCAAAGAGAAAGAAAAGAAAAGAAAAAAATATATATATTTATAAAGAAATAAAAATAAAGAAAACAACTGCAAAGAGTTTCACCTCCTGGTGACATACCCCCCTCTTGAAAGAAGCAAGCGACCTCGATCGCAAGTCCACATGCAAACGGATGACACAGGACGATCACAAGATTCCCCAGGTGATTAGTGTCATCGCATGTATCTCCTGCGAACAGATGACACGGGGCGATGATAGGAATTCCCCACTACCATTTGTGTCATATGAGTCTTGTCCCTATCTACAATTGTGATTTTCCTGTTGAAAGCATCCAACACTGCATGTTTCCTATGACACCATGGAATTCCCAATAGGACATCACATCCTTCCAAGGGCATGATAAGAAACTCCTCTGTGTCGACATAACTCTGTATATGCATGCGAAGTTTGCCAAGTATAGGAGTGACAGGAACTGAATGCCCAGGGCATGCCAAATCAGCCTGTCCAACTGGTCCCATCTCTTCAGCACGAATTCCCAACTTGGCTGCCAATGCCGGTGAAATAAAGTTGGCTCGAGCACCAGGGTCAAAGAAAATCAGCACTGTAGCATCTCTGATTTTACCCCATGCTCTGCACAATTCTGTCGCATCATCACATGGCTGGTCACCAACCATGTCAGATATCAATCCTGCACTCGGCATTGTCTTCTTCTTGGGTGGCCCTTGTTTATCCTCCGCATCTTTTGCTGGCTGTTGTGGACATTTTGCAGCCATATGCCCTTTCTGTTCACAGATGAAACATTTCCCAGCTTGCATCAATGCCTTTCTCTCTTCAAATGACTTGCCATACAGTGGCCTCTTCTGTCCTTTGCCTTCAGGTTCCTTCTTCACTGTGCTCTTGAAACCACCTGAACCTCCCTGAAGCAGTGCATTAGCCATGTTTGCATTCTCAATTAGTTGAGTCATGTTGGAAACATTGGTCTTAATACAGTAATCCCTGATCTCTTTGGGCAAACCACAACAGTACTACTCTATTTGCTCTGACAATGGCACTGTCCTGTAAGAAGTTACTGGCAAGAGTGCATCCCAAAACTTCTTATTGTACTCTTCCAGATTTGCACAATTAGCCGCATCCAGTTTGTGCCATGCTGTCATCACATCCACTTCAAAAGTGTTTGTCAGCCATGCAAAAGAGAACTGCTGCTTGAATTGGACCCATGTAGCAAGTGCCTGTCCTTGCATCAACAGTGAGGTCCACCACTGCAATGCGTTAGCTTTCAAGAAAGTAGTAGCCTTCCGCACCTTAGAAGACTCTGTGAAGTTGCCTCCAGTGAATGCTGCATCAAACTGCTGAATGAAAGTCAACGCTTTCAATTTGTCCTGCATCCCACTGAAAGTCTCAAACTTGACTGCTTGACCACCTTCTTTGTAATCCTTTTGCTTACTGCTCTTGGGGGTCAAGTAATCATAGACCGGCGGCTGTAAGAATTGTAAATCCTTCTGCACTTTCTCTGCACCAGTCCTTGCTGCCCTTTGTCCACTAGGCTGAGAAAATTCAGCCACATTAACAGGTGCTGCAGGCATCAAAACTGGACTGAAATGTGTCTGAAGTCCAGGCTACACACCTATGTTGGCATAAAGAGGGTTCACAAATTCTGTAGGCATCAGTCCTGGTGACCCTCTTGGCATCAAACCTGGCAAAGCTGTGGGTGGTCTAGCCATGGCCTGGAAAATAGACCCACCACCAAAATAACCAGGTTGGGCAGCAACCAAAGGAGGAATGGTCGGCAGAACCATTTGTGCATTACTGCCCTGACCATTAACTGCCTGATCCTGTGCCTGTGTAACATGCTGCACTGGATCAGCTGCCACTGCTGGTGTCTGCTCTACATGCTGTGGCATCCTTCGCACTTGTTCCTGTGCCCTCTCAACTGCATGCTCAGATGATTCAGCCTGGGAATCCCCTGTCCTTGACTGCAAATATCTCTTCATCCTGGGAATCTTCACCAGCTGTTCAAAGGTACCAACCATGCTCAGGAGCTGCGCATGAAATAAATCCTCTTGTTCCTGTTCTTCTACTGACATGGCTGGTTGTGACAATGGCTGTGTCCACTCAGATGCTGACACTCTGGCACCTGTCATCTCTCTACGGTGTCGGCGGGTAGAAGAGGAACTCTCTTCTGCCGAGAGCTTTCCTTTTTTCCTATCTGCCATGCTGTCTACTGAGCCCTCAAAGGAATCCTGTATCCAAAGAAAGATCTCGTAATCTTTCTCACCTGTAATCAGCTGTACCTCTCTGTGTGTGTCTCTTGTTCACCCAATCCAATCCGTGTCCGGGCTCTTGCAGAAAAGAGGACCCTATCCCGGCAATGGAACCATAAAACCGGTCTATGGACACATAAAGCGGTAATTCATTCACAAATAACCTGGACTTACTCAGACACACAATCACAGAATCCTCGCTCCCTCGCTCAACAACACATTGGCCCCGAAGTCCGGCGCCCCTTGCCGTATTTCTTTATTGTTAAAAAGTTGGAAAAAATACAAAGCTCGAGTGCAACAGAGCACTCTACTTGCACCAGCTGAGTTTTACAAATTCTGGGAGAAATTTGCCAACATAACTGCACTAAAACTGTTCCATAACATCTCAGAATGAGTCCCAACTGACAGGCTCACTTCCATAGGCATCAGACTACCCAATGGAGTACAAAACATCACAATTCAGCTTGCTGTAATTTTCTACACAGACCTGTTTTCAGCTCTGTTTTCAGCCCAAATTAACCCTTGTACTGTCCTGGAAGACTTTAGCAAAGTCCTACTGCATTCTGGCATCAACCGGGCAGCATAACAGCGCAAAAACAGCACCTAAACAGTGCTGAAACAACGTTGTATTGAAGAGGTTATTACCCTCTTCCGTCCCTGCTTTGGTGTAGGAACTAACTACACGGGTTCCTGTTCAAGGAGGCAACTAGCCTCTCCATATAGGCATGAAATTCACACAACTGTACCTGATTTTATCTGATGAGAGCATTACCATAGTCTGCATACCATAGTCTGCAAGAGAGAGAGAGAGAGAGAGAGAGAGAGAGAGAGGCTGTGGGGAGCAAGCTCAACCCTCAATACATGAGTTGCAGGGCAAGGGAGTGCACCACAATAGCTCTTTACCTGCAACAATCCACCATAATGGCTGCAAATGAGCCTCATTCAGCCCAGAATCCCACGCTTCCCTCTTCCTAGTGTGGAAAATGAACAAAAATTTGACACTTGGCACATTTTTAAGCCTTTTCCACATGCAATCTTCCAAGCTAAAAATCTCTTGACTGGTTCACATTCTCACAACAGTCCTTTGCCAGCTTTTGGTCCCCTTGACATTCTGCACAAACTGACGCGAAGACTTTTCAATTCCGACACTGCCAAAAATAGCAGTTCCCTAGATTTTAGGGATGATGTCATCTGCATTCCTTCTGGTCTCCTGACCATCTTTGACCACTATGGTCACTTCAGAATTTGCTTAGAATTCAAGATACATTCACATTTCGGTGGCAGCCACTTACTTGTGTAAACCGGCCTATACCCTCTTTAAGTGGCCATGTCCTGGACACTGTCATTCATCTTTCAGTGCAGTTCTCAGGCTTAGCCAACCACTGGTCCAAAGTCCCACCGGCTGACCCATTCTGACATTGCAATGGTCCAAGCCCTTCCAAGAGATCCTGGGAGAAAACAACACCAACCAAAGAGAAAGAAAAGAAAAGAAAAAAATATATATATTTATAAAGAAATAAAAATAAAGAAAACAACTGCAAAGAGTTTCACCTCCTGGTGACATACCCCGCTCTTGAAAGAAGCAAGCGACCTCGATCGCAAGTCCACATGCAAACGGATGACACAGGACGATCACAAGATTCCCCAGGTGATTGGTGTCATCGCATGTATCTCCTGCGAACAGATGACACGGGGCGATGATAGGAATTCCCCACTACCATTTGTGTCATATGAGTCTTGTCCCTATCTACAATTGTGATTTTCCTGTTGAAAGCATCCAACACTGCATGTTTCCTATGACACCATGGAATTCCCAATAGGACATCACATCCTTCCAAGGGCATGATAAGAAACTCCTCTGTGTCGACATAACTCTGTATATGCATGCGAAGTTTGCCAAGTATAGGAGTGACAGGAACTGAATGCCCAGGGCATGCCAAATCAGCCTGTCCAACTGGTCCCATCTCTTCAGCACGAATTCCCAACTTGGCTGCCAATGCCGGTGAAATAAAGTTGGCTCGAGCACCAGGGTCAAAGAAAATCAGCACTGTAGCATCTCTGATTTTACCCCATGCTCTGCACAATTCTGTCGCATCATCACATGGCTGGTCACCAACCATGTCAGATATCAATCCTGCACTCGGCATTGTCTTCTTCTTGGGTGGCCCTTGTTTATCCTCCGCATCTTTTGCTGGCTGTTGTGGACATTTTGCAGCCATATGCCCTTTCTGTTCACAGATGAAACATTTCCCAGCTTGCATCAATGCCTTTCTCTCTTCAAATGACTTGCCATACAGTGGCCTCTTCTGTCCTTTGCCTTGAGGTTCCTTCTTCACTGTGCTCTTGAAACCACCTGAACCTCCCTGAAGCAATGCATTAGCCATGTTTGCATTCTCAATTAGTTCAGTCATGTTGGAAACATTGGTCTTAATACAGTAATCCCTGATCTCTTTGGGCAAACCACAGCAGTACTTCTCTATTTGCTCTAACAATGGCACTGTCCTGTAAGAAGTTACTGGCAAGAGTGCATCCCAAAACTTCTTATTGTACTCTTCCAGATTTGCACAATTAGCTGCATCCAGTTTGTGCCATGCTGTCATCACATCCACTTCAAAAGTGTTTGTCAGCCATGCAAAAGAGAACTGCTGCTTGAATTGGACCCATGTAGCAGGTGCCTGTCCTTGCATCAACAGTGAGGTCCACCACTGCAATGTGTTAGCTTTCAAGAAAGTAGCAGCCTTCCGCACCTTAGAAGACTCTGTGAAGTTGCCTCCAGTGAATGCTGCATCAAACTGCTGAATGAAAGTCAGCGCTTTCAATTTGTCCGGCATCCCACTGAAAGTCTCAAACTTGACTGCTTGACCACCTTCTTTGTAATCCTTTTGCTTACTGCTCTTGGGGGTCAAGTAATCATAGACCGGCGGCTGTAAGAATTGTAAATCCTTCTGCACTTTCTCTGCACCAGTCCTTGCTGCCCTTTGTCCACTAGGCTGAGAAAATTCAGCCACATTAACAGGTGCTGCAGGCATCAAAACTGGACTGAAATGTGTCTGAAGTCCAGGCTACACACCTATGTTGGCATAAAGAGGGTTCACAAATTCTGTAGGCATCAATCCTGGTGACCCTCTTGGCATCAAACCTGGCAAAGCTGTGGGCGGTCTAGCCATGGCCTGGAAAATAGACCCACCACCAAAATAACCAGGTTGGGCAGCAACCAAAGGAGGAATGGTCGGCAGAACCATTTGTGCATTACTGCCCTGACCATTAACTGCCTGATCCTGTGCCTGTGTAACATGCTGCACTGGATCAGCTGCCACTGCTGGTGTCTGCTCTACATGCTGTGGCATCCTTCGCACTTGTTCCTGTGCCCTCTCAACTGCATGCTCAGATGATTCAGCCTGGGAATCCCCTGTCCTTGACTGCAAATATCTCTTCATCCTGGGATTCTTCACCAGCTGTTCAAAGGTACCAACCATGCTCAGGAGCTGCACATGAAATAAATCCTCTTGTTCCTGTTCTTCTACTGACATGGCTGGTTGTGACAATGGCTGTGTCCGCTCAGATGCTGACACTCTGGCACCTGTCATCTCTCTACGGTGTCGGCGGGTAGAAGAGGAACTCTCTTCTGCCGGGAGCTTTCCTTTTTCCCTATCTGCCATGCTGTCTACTGAGCCCTCAAAGGAATCCTGTATCCAAAGAAAGATCTCGTAATCTTTCTCACCTGTAATCAGCTGTACCTCTCTGTGTGTGTCTCTTGTTCACCCAATCCAATCCGTGTCCGGGCTCTTGCAGAAAAGAGGACCCTATCCCGGCAATGGAACCATAAAACCGGTCTATGGACACATAAAGCGGTAATTCATTCACAAATAACCTGGACTTACTCAGACACACAATCACAGAATCCTCGCTCCCTCGCTCAACAACACATTGGCCCCGAAGTCCGGCGCCCCTTGCCGTATTTCTTTATTGTTAAAAAGTTGGAAAAAATACAAAGCTCGAGTGCAACATAGCACTCTACTTGCAACAGCTGAGTTTTAGAAATTCTGGGAGAAATTTGCCAGCATAACTGCACTAAAACTGTTCCATAACATCTCAGAATGAGTCCCAACTGACAGGCTCACTTCCATAGGCATCAGACTACCCAATGGAGTCCAAAACATCACAATTCAGCTTGCTGTAATTTTCTGCACACACCTGTTTTCAGTCCAAATTAACCCTTGTACTGTCCTGGAAGACTTTAGCAAAGTCCTACTGCATTCTGGCATCAACCGGGCAGCATAACAGCGCAAAAACAGCACCTAAACAGTGCTGAAACAACGTTGTATTGAAGAGGTTATTACCCTCTTCCGTCCCTGCTTTGGTGTAGGAACTAACTACACGGGTTCCTGTTCAAGGAGGCAACTAGCCTCTCCATATAGGCATGAAATTCACACAACTGTACCTGATTTTATCTGATGAGAGCATTACCATAGTCTGCATACCATAGTCTGCAAGAGAGAGAGAGAGAGAGAGAGGCTGTGGGGAGCAAGCTCAACCCTCAATACATGAGTTGCAGGGCAAGGGAGTGCACCACAATAGCTCTTTACCTGCAACAATCCACCATAATGGCTGCAAATGAGCCTCATTCAGCCCAGAATCCCACGCTTCCCTCTTCCTAGTGTGGAAAATGCACAAAAATTTGACACTTGGCACATTTTTAAGCCTTTTCCACACGCAATCTTCCAAGCTAAAAATCTCCTGACTGGTTCACATTCTCACAACAGTCCTTTGCCAGCTTTTGGTCCCCTTGACATTCTGCACAAACTGACGCGAAGACTTTTCAATTCCGACACTGCCAAAAATAGCAGTTCCCTAGATTTTAGGGATGATGTCATCTGCATTCCTTCTGGTCTCCTGACCATCTTTGACCACTATGGTCACTTCAGAATTTGCTTAGAATTCAAGATACATTCATATTTCGGTGGCAGCCACTTACTAGTGTAAACCGGCCTATGCCCTCATTCAATGGCCATGTCCTGGACACTGTCATTCATCTTTCAGTGCAGTTCTCAGGCTTAGCCAACCACTGGTCCAAAGTCCCACCGGCTAACCCATTCTGACATTGCAATGGTCCAAGCCCTTCCAACAGACCCTGGGAGAAAACAACACCAACCAAAGAGAAAGAAAAGAAAAGAAAAATATATATATATTTATAAAGAAATAAAAAAAAGGAAAACAACTGCAAAGAGTTTCACCTCCTGGTGACATACCCCCCTCTTGAAAGAAGCAAGCGACCTCGATCGCAAGTCCACATGCAAACGGATGACACAGGACGATCACAAGATTCCCAGGTGATTAGTGTCATCGCATGTATCTCCTGCGAACAGATGACACAGGGCGATGATAGGAATTCCCCACTACCATTTGTGTCATATGAGTCTTGTCCCTATGTACAATTGTGATTTTCCTGTTGAAAGCATCCAACACTGCATGTTTCCTATGACACCATGGAATTCCCAATAGGACATCACATCCTTCCAAGGGCATGATAAGAAACTCCTCTGTGTCAACATAACTCTGTATATGCATGCGAAGTTTGCCAAGTATAGGAGTGACAAGAACTGAATGCCCAGGGCATGCCAAATCAGCCTGTCCAACTGGTCCCATCTCTTCAGCACGAATTCCCAACTTGGCTGCCAATGCCGGTGAAATAAAGTTGGCTCGAGCACCAGGGTCAAAGAAAATCAGCACTGTAGCATCTCTGATTTTACCCCATGCTCTCCACAATTCTGTCGCATCATCACATGGCTGGTCACCAACCATGTCAGATATCAATCCTGCACTCGGCATTGTCTTCTTCTTGGGTGGCCCTTGTTTATCCTCCGCATCTTTTGCTGGCTGTTGTGGACATTTTGCAGCCATATGCCCTTTCTGTTCACAGATGAAACATTTCCCAGCTTGCATCAATGCCTTTCTCTCTTCAAATGACTTGCCATACAGTGGCCTCTTCTGTCCTTTGCCTTGAGGTTCCTTCTTCACTGTGCTCTTGAAACCACCTGAACCTCCCTGAAGCAGTGCATTAGCCATGTTTGCATTCTCAATTAGTTGAGTCATGTTGGAAACATTGGTCTTAATACAGTAATCCCTGATCTCTTTGGGCAAACCACAACAGTACTACTCTATTTGCTCTGACAATGGCACTGTCCTGTAAGAAGTTACTGGCAAGAGTGCATCCCAAAACTTCTTATTGTACTCTTCCAGATTTGCACAATTAGCCGCATCCAGTTTGTGCCATGCTGTCATCACATCCACTTCAAAAGTGTTTGTCAGCCATGCAAAAGAGAACTGCTGCTTGAATTGGACCCATGTAGCAAGTGCCTGTCCTTGCATCAACAGTGAGGTCCACCACTGCAATGCGTTAGCTTTCAAGAAAGTAGTAGCCTTCCGCACCTTAGAAGACTCTGTGAAGTTGCCTCCAGTGAATGCTGCATCAAACTGCTGAATGAAAGTCAACGCTTTCAATTTGTCCTGCATCCCACTGAAAGTCTCAAACTTGACTGCTTGACCACCTTCTTTGTAATCCTTTTGCTTACTGCTCTTGGGGGTCAAGTAATCATAGACCGGCGGCTGTAAGAATTGTAAATCCTTCTGCACTTTCTCTGCACCAGTCCTTGCTGCCCTTTGTCCACTAGGCTGAGAAAATTCAGCCACATTAACAGGTGCTGCAGGCATCAAAACTGGACTGAAATGTGTCTGAAGTCCAGGCTACACACCTATGTTGGCATAAAGAGGGTTCACAAATTCTGTAGGCATCAGTCCTGGTGACCCTCTTGGCATCAAACCTGGCAAAGCTGTGGGTGGTCTAGCCATGGCCTGGAAAATAGACCCACCACCAAAATAACCAGGTTGGGCAGCAACCAAAGGAGGAATGGTCGGCAGAACCATTTGTGCATTACTGCCCTGACCATTAACTGCCTGATCCTGTGCCTGTGTAACATGCTGCACTGGATCAGCTGCCACTGCTGGTGTCTGCTCTACATGCTGTGGCATCCTTCGCACTTGTTCCTGTGCCCTCTCAACTGCATGCTGAGATGATTCAGCTTGGGAATCCCCTGTCCTTGACTGCAAATATCTCTTCATCCTGGGATTCTTCACCAGCTGTTCAAAGGTACCAACCATGCTCAGGAGCTGCGCATGAAATAAATCGTCTTGTTCCTGTTCTTCTACTGACATGGCTGGCTGTGACAATGGCTGTGTCCGCTCAGATGCTGACACTCTGGCACCTGTCATCTCTCTACAATGTCGGCGGGTAGAAGAGGAACTCTCTTCTGTCGGGAGCTTTCCTTTTTCCTTATCTGCCATGCTGTCTACTGAGCCCTCAAAGGAATCCTGTATCCAAAGAAAGATCTCGTAATCTTTCTCACATGTAATCAGCTGTACCTCTCTGTGTGTGTCTCTTGTTCACCCAATCCAATCCGTGTCCGGGCTCTTGCAGAAAAGAGGACCCTATCCCGACAATGGATCCATAAAACCGGTCTATGGACACATAAAGCGGTACCATTCATTCACAAATAACCTGGACTTACTCAGACACACAATCACAGAATCCTCGCTCCCTCGCTCAACAACACATTGGCCCCGAAGTCCGGCGCCCCTTGCGGTATTTCTTTATTGTTAAAAAGTTGGAAAAAATACAAAGCTCGAGTGTAACAGAGCACTCTACTTGCACCAGCTGAGTTTTACAAATTCTGGGAGAAATTTGCCAGCATAACTGCACTAAAACTGTTCCATAACATCTCAGAATGAGTCCCAACTGACAGGCTCACTTCCATAGGCATCAGACTACCCAATGGAGTCCAAAACATCACAATTCAGCTTGCTGTAATTTTCTGCACAGACCTGTTTTCAGCTCTGTTTTCAACCCAAATTAACCCTTGTACTGTCCTGGAAGACTTTAGCAAAGTCCTACTGCATTCTAGCATCAACCGAGCAACATAACAGCCCAAAAACAGCACCTAAACAGTGCTGAAACAGCATTGTATTGAAGAGGTTATTACCCTCTTCCGTCCCTGCTTTGGTGTAGGAACTAACTACACGGGTTCCTGTTCAAGGAGGCAACTAGCCTCTCCATATAGGCATGAAATTCACACAACTGTATCTGATTTTATCTGATGAGAGCATTACCATAGTCTGCAAGAGAGAGAGAGAGAGAGAGAGAGAGAGAGAGAGAGAGAGAGAGAGAGAGGCTGTGGGGAGCAAGCTCAACCCTCAATACATGAGTTGCAGGGCAAGGGAGTGCACCACAATAGCTCTTTACCTGCAACAATCCACCATAATGGCTGCAAATGAGCCTCATTCAGCCCAAAATCCCACGCTTCTCTCTTCCTAGTGTGGAAAATGCACAAAAATTTGACGCTTGGCACATTTTTAAGCCTTTTCCACATGCAATCTTCCAAGCTAAAAATCTCCTGACTGGTTCACATTCTCACAACAGTCCTTTGCCAACTTTTGGTCCCCTTGACATTCTGCACAAACTGACGCGAAGACTTTTCAATTCCGACACTGCCAAAAATAGCAGTTCCCTAGATTTTAGGGATGATGTCATTTGCATTCCTTCTGGTCTCCTGACCATCTTTGACCACTAAGGTCACTTCAAAATTTGCTTAGAATTCAAGATACATTCACATTTCGGTGGCAGCCACTTACTAGTGTAAACCGGCCTATGCCCTCATTCACTGGCCATGTCCTGGATACTGTCATTCATCTTTCAGTGCAGTTCTCAGGCTTAGCCAACCACTGGTCCAAAGTCCCACAGGCTGACCCATTCTGACATTGCAATGGCCCAAGCCCTTCCAAGAGATCCCGGGGGAAAACAACAGCAACCAAAGAGAAAGAAAAGAAAAATATATATATATTTATAAAGAAATGTAAATAAAGAAAACAACTGCAAAAAGTTTCACCTCCTGGTGACACCTTAACCCTAATCTTGGGTTAGCACACATCGCTAGCACTAATCCTAGGCTTGTTGGGACGTAACATACTTTCCCCCTCAATCCAATTCATGTCCTGACTTCAAGAAAAATAGTGGCAAAAAGGTGATGGGTTATGGGCCGTAAAGTGAAAGGTTAGAGAAAAGATTTTAGGGTTGGTGAGAGGGTTGAGATGAGGTATGCGGCACAAACCTGCAGTATGATCCAACAAAGAGGGCAAGGTTGAATTTATAGGAGCAAGTGAGTTTATAAAAAGCTAGCTTTAATTTTGTGCTTTCTTAAAAAGCTAGGGCTTAAAATAACACCCCCCCCCCACCCCCTCCCCCTCAAAAAGAAAAAAAGAAAAAAAGAAAAAAAACACTTTTAGCACAAGAAAAAGCTTTTCTTGCTTTTATTTAAAGCACCACCCCCCTTTTTAGACTCAACATAAAAAATAACACATCCCTCTCTAATTTAGATCAACTCAATGTTTGACGTGAGCTTTTTTCACCATGTGCCAAGATGCCTTGCTATTTTGTGTGCCAAATCTGTCCTAGCTGGCTACCATGTGCTATGCTAAAAGCATGCGTGCCGGCCTGTTGTTCAGGCCTTGTAGCCAGGCAGGCTGCCGCCTTGTGCTTGCTGCCTGCTGCCCTGCGCATCAACACTTGCAGCTGCCCTGTCTGCTGCCTAGCAAGTGCATGCTGTTCTGGCCGCCCAGTTTGCTGCCCAGCCAATGCATGCTGCCCTGTACTGTTAGCAAAAAGCTGGTGAGATTCCACAACAAAAAGCATACTACCACCTTCTTAATCTGGCTACTCTTAATCTGGCTACTCTTTGCAAGCTATGCATAGACCAGTCCACGCCTGATTGCCTTTCCTCTTCTTGTGCGCATATAAGCCCACATACGCCCAACACTCTTGCTTTTCCTGTCTACCATCAAAAGGGTAAAATCAAGCAGGGCAAAGAGATGCTTTAGTACGTCATGGCTTCCTCACACCAGGGGTGTCTTCAGCCAGCATACCAAGGATGCTTTTTTTTACCCTCTCTCAGATCCTTGTGCATCCGTGCGAGAGATTTCTCCCTTTCTTACTTTCTTGCACATCCATGTGGAGAAACCATGGCTGTCATGCCAAAAACAGCCCGCACAAGGGTACTATCTTTGAGGGCAAAAGGACGAAAGGACCAGACGTACGAGAGATCAGAGCAAAACCACACAGCATGAAATAGGTGAGTGAGTCTATATATAATGGTGAGTGAACATATGTACAAGAGCCCTCTGATGTGAGGTGACTTTGAGTAGAAAGATCAGTGCAGAAGCAGAGATGATGTCGGAGTTGAAGCATAGTCCATGACGAAGGCTTGCGTCAGTGGAAGCAGAGGCACTCCGAGGTGGTAGTGGTAGCGGAAGATGAGGCGATGCAGGCTCTGGTGACAAGGGTGTTGTTGTACCTGAGGTGGTAAATGAAGAGCAGAGAGGGCTGCCGTCTCGAGTGGTGGTGGTGGTGCAAGCTCTGATGACAAGGGTGCTGCAAGACCTGAAGGGTGTAGGCTCTGATGACAAGGGTGCTGCGTACTTGAGTGGTGCAAGCTCTGGTGACACGGGTGCTGCGTACTTGAAGTGGTAAGGAGCAGAGAGGGCTACCGTCCCAAGTGGTGCAAGCTTTGGTGACATGTGTGCTACATACTTGAAGTGGTAAGGAGCAGAGAGGGCTGCCGTCTTGAGTGGTGCAAGCTCTGGTGACATGGGTGCTGCGTACCTTATGTGGTGTCGATGATGAAGATAAGGAGAGAGCGGGTTGCTGTCACCAGTTTGGGACATTTCCCAGTATGAAAGGGGTCTAGTGGACTCCAGGATGTCTAAATATTTGGAAAGTACAAGCTTTGGGAATGGGGGATTATCCTAGAATACAAAGGACCACACTCCTAAAATTTAGGAGAGTTGCTATTTTTGGCCCGACTCGGATAGAAATTCTGTTTGCGTCATTACATCTGGAACTGAGCAAATACCAAGAGTTGGCAAAGTGTCTATGACAGAATGTCTACTAGTTGAGATATTTTTAGAGGTAAAGATTATGGGAGAACCCATCTCTTAGATTGGGACATGTGGCAAGAAAGTGGATCAAAGTGAGACAAGTGGCCTCACACTTGTCACTCCAGCTATTGTGTGGCTCTCCACTTGTCATCATAGCCTTCTCTTTCCATTTTCACTCATGGGAGCCCCAAATCTATAGATTGGAGCCCTCTCTCTTCATTAATGGAGGCTCTCTTGCTGCACACTAGCCTCTACCACCGTTACAGGTTGCCCTAATGATGGCTACTCTCTTTCCCTCTCTCTTGAAGGCTGCCCATAAAGAATATCGGCTGTTGGGGACTGTTTTGGAGGCTTCCATCGCAAAGAAATAATGAAGGTAAGGGTATTTAATCATTTTATTATGATTTCTAGCCATTGTACTTGTTGTACCAACCCTTGTACTTGCTATACTTGTTGTACTAACCATTGTACCAACTGTACCAACCATTGTACCTATTATACCAATCATTGTACTTGTTGTACCAGCTGAATGGAGAGTTGTACTTGCTATACCCACTCTATTGCATGAAGACCCGTGGTTTTTGGGGAAGAATCGATATCCACACGGAGGTATATGGATTATACTGTTGGCTCGGCATTTCTACAGCCTATGTTCCGGCTTGGTTGCCTCGTGTTGGACTGTGTTATGGCATTTGTATATGGATAATCCGGCATCTCTCGTGGGGGGAGTAAGGCCCTCGAAGCTTGTACATGATATTATTCTCCTTGGGTAATAAAATACTCCAAGGGGGGGTCGGCCCATTCCGGCCTCTATGCGGTGTCACATGTGCAAGCTCCATTTTCAGCATTTGTGGATGTTTTGTCCAGCTTTATGTTTTATGCAAAGTGATGATGGATATGTGTTAAGGCTGTGGCCATGTTTAAATGTTTTAATATGCATTGATGGTATCAACAAGTGTGCCAAATGCCCTAGTCACCCGGGCGCCGCGAGTTTCATTGGTATCAGAGCATAGGCTTCCTTGGAAGCGGAGGCTTCCTTGGAAGCAGAGGCTTCCTTGGAAGCAGAGGCTTCCTTCTATATGGAGATATATCTTAGGATATCTTAAGGATATGGTGACGAGATATTTCTTTTGGCTTCATGACCAACCTGGCAAAGAAAAGCTAAGGAAACATTGTTTATGGCTCCCTTTATTAGGATGGATTATATCTATGGAGATTTCTTTCTTGGACGAGATTTATATAGATATTGGGCTTCACAAGCAATTTCTATGGACGAATCTGTTCTAGTTTATAGAGAAGAAATATTTGGATATCTCATGGATATGATGCTTTTATGGATAAAAGTCCACCTCTACTCCAAGGTGTGTCGTCAGCACGGAGCATGTGGTAAGAGTTATGGTATACAGGTCTATGGATTCCTGGATTTCTTTTCTAGGGATTTGGATCCATCCTCAGGTTTATGGATTATTCTTTTTAGCTCCCTTTATTTGGGATGCATTGGACTTATGAAACTCATTGTTCACATACCCAGTGTAGTGTTCTCTTGTCCTACGTGCTCTCTCGAAGATTGTTTCTACCATGTGTGGGTGGAACAATACAGAGCATATGGAAGGGAACATGGGCACTTCAGAGGATAGTGTCAAGCATAACATACCCTATGTAGTGTTCTCTTGTTCTACATGCTCTCTCGAAGATTGTTTCTGCCATGTATAGGTGGAACAATAGAGAGTAGATGGAAGGGAACATGGGCACTTGAGAGGGTAGTGTGAGTTAGTGGCCGAAATGCCTACAAACTATTGGTGAAATGCCTATAAACTATGTGTAGCAAAAATGCTTATGGAACACCAGGCTATCTATGCTTGCGAGTGATTGTTTTATCTTGTTACTTGAGCCCACCTCTCATCCAAGGTGTGTGGTCGGAGTACCAACACGGAGTGCAAGTGGTAAAGTGGACATGACGCCTGGTTGGCACGGGACTTATGTCTATGCCAAGGGTCATGTGGACTGATGCCTTGTTGGCAGGAGACTTATTTTGTCTCACCCATTTACTTGGGACATGGATTATGATATCTGGACTTATGGGACTGTTTTGTCTCGCCCATTTATTTGGGACATGGATTATTTTTTTTCCAGCCATATTAGAATCACTATCTTCCCATACAAAGGCCAAGAGATTCATTGTTCATCTCACCATGCATGTGGATTCATGTTGGGATTGTGACAGGGCAACTCAATGAACACTCCACCATACACGTGGATTCGTGTTGCGATTGTGGAGTGAGTGTTTCATTGTTTCCACACCATGCTTGTTGATCAGAGTTAGGATTGTATGGGAGAACATGGGAACTGTTGGGATTAGGAGAAAGGATTGCCAGAACTATGGAAAACCAACTTTTTTGTCACCATGGTTTGTGCTCTTGAATGGCACCAGTTTGTGTGCATAGCACATGTTTCTGTGCGAGACACTAGTTTCTTGTGCATGGCACTTAATTAAGTGTAGTTGGTGATTTTCATTGGCATATGATTATCTCATTGATATTGGTGATTGAGACACAATTGGCTCTTGTGCCTGTGTCTAGCATATCTTCCATGGAATTCTCACCCATTTATTTTGGGACATGATTTTGATATTGGTATTATGGAGACTTATTTAGTCTCGCCCATTTCTTTGGGACATGGATTCTTCAGTTATATTGGATTTTTGAGACTGGCTTGTCTCGCCCATTTAATGGGACATGATTATATCTTGAATATATGGCTTAAAGCTTAAAGTTGCGAGCAACTTTTAAGAAGCTAGGGAGGATGTCACCAGCCTGGACATTTCTCAGTATGAAAGGGGTCTGGTGGACTCCAAGATGCCTAATTATTTGGAAAGTACAAGCTTTGGGAATGGGGGATTATCCTAGAATACAAAGGACCACCTGCTCGACTCCGATGGAAATTCTGTTCGCGTCATTACATCTGGAATTGAGAAGATACCAAGAGTTGGCAAAGTGCCTATGACATAATGTCTACTAGTTGGGATATTTTTAGAGGTAAAGATTATGGAAGAACCCACCTCTTAGATTGAGACATGTGGCAAGAAAGTGGATCAAAGCGAGACAAGTGGCTTCACACTTGTCAAAAAGTGGATCAAAACAAGAGGCAATAAACCAAGCTGAGGCAAGCAATACCTGATTAGCCACCAAAGCTCTGGAAGCTAAATCTAATCTCCTAGAGCTCCAATGAAGGAGCTTCTTCCGAATACTCATAAATACCGGAGCAAACTGCTGTGCCAGAGAAATATCAATCCCAACCTGGCATCCCAATATCTAGCAGTGCATCCTCTACTGATCCAAGTAAAACCAAGATCTGCACCCCACGCAACTCTCGGTGAATCACTAACCCAAAAACCAACAGATTTGTGCCAATTAATGAGTGCCCCTGCTGCCAAACAAAACTCCTCTAGTGCTACCCGGAAGGAACATAAGCATATATGTGAAGCCTCCAAGAACATGGTTGTGTCATTAGCTAACTCAGAGTCAACCAATTCCTCTTGACTAAGAAGAGGCAACCTCAATCCAGAAATACCAACAGTGGAGCGGAGAAAGATGCTCATGGCCTCTGCAACTATGATATATAATAATGGGGCTAAAGGGCAACCTTGCCGTACTGAGCGAGAAATCTAAAACCGCTCTCCTCTATCACCACAAGCGGGCACACTACTGTGGGCATCACGATACATGCATGAAACTCCCTTGATCCATCTCTGAGAGAAGCCCATATAGCTAAGAGTACCCTCAAGGAAGTCCCAATCCACTCTATCATAGGCCTTCTCAAAATCCAAGAGCAAAATGGCTAAGGGCTGATTGCTCGCTTTAGCCCATTCAACGACCTCCCAAAACGAGAAAATGTTATCAAAGATGCTCCTTCCATGAATCCATTCTAAGTATCATGAATGACATCCTCCAAAATTGGCTGCAATCTGATACTCACTGCCTTAGCAAGAATCTTATATGCAGTCCCAACTAAGGTGATAGGTCTCCACTGGCCAATCAATGTCTTATCCCCACTCTTAGGAATAAGATATTTAAGCCCCTCAGTGAGAGAAGAAGGCATAGAACCAGTGTCCCACATCTCCTGGAGAGCCGATGTGATCTCAGCACCAATCTCATCCCAAAATGTAATGAAGAAAACAGGGGAGAGGCCATCCTCCCCTAGACGCTTACCATGAGGTAAGGCATCAAGAGCATGACTGAACTCTTGCATAGAAAAAGAGGCATCTAGAACAGCACACATCTCCTCGATGATCAAATGTGGCAATGCATTCCAAACCTTCCTTTGTGCCCTGCGTCTCAAATCAGAGTGCGGCTCAGCACTAAGAAGCTGACGATAGAAATCAGTGGCAATCTGTCCAACCATAAGAGGATCTGAGTGAAGAGTGCCATGTGAATCCTGCAATTGCCTGACACTATCTCTGGCATAAGATGAGCCATGAGTAGCAAAGAAATGTTTGTTGCATCTGCCACCCATCTTTGTCCAAAAGGATTCCTGGGGATGGTAACGGTACTCCGGACGCTGCTAAAGAGAGTGATGAAGTTCTGCCCTAACAATACATAAAGAATCTGCAACCCATTGAGCATGAGGATATTTCTCGTGTTCTTTCTGTAAGGCAGCCAATCTACGTCTAATAGCCCTTTCTAAATCCAAGGCCTCTTGCCTCTTAGACAGGGTACATGTGTCATAAAAGTCACTAATATCACAAAGTGGAGGCCAAGCTTTGAGAGGCCTGTGAAAAATCATGAGATCTCCAAAATCAAGCATACGACATGATAGCTCTGCATCTGAAAACAAATGATCAAGGATGCGTACATGGGGTGCTGATCCATGGCAATTTGGATCTCTAATACATAAAACCACTAGGCAATGACCCAATTTAGAGGTGCCTGTAGCAATAAAAGTATGCCCCCCTCTATCAAGCACCCAATCATCCACATAAAATCTGTATAGCCGTGCATAAATAGATCCTTAATCCCTTTTCCTATTAGACCATGAATAAAGAAGAGTGGATGGTCTCCTCGAAATGTCATCCTCATGCCAACAATCTCTGCCATGAATGGAGAGTATAAACCTCTCCCAAGACGCTCTTTCAAGAGGATGCACCAAGCCCTCATGTCCACCTCTTTTATCCGTTGGCATCTCAACCATGTTAAAATCCCCACCAATAATCCAATGCTCGGCAAGAGGCATCAACGTAGTGAGAGATTTCCAGAAGACAATCCTCTCACCTCTATGGTTAGGAGCATAGAGGTTGAGAATACCAATGCGTGTAGTACCCTACATAAGAAGGATCTGCTGTGCTCTTGCAAGCAAAATGACACCATGTCCAATGATGCAAGGCAAGATCAAAGCTGAAACAGAGATACAGACGCCACCCTTGGTACCAATAGTTGGTGACCAAAAGGTGTCCCAAGAGAAGCTTGCCTGATCTCCCACTCGCTAGCATCCAGTTTATGCTCTTGCAAGAGCAATACCTCCAGAGTCCATAGGTCCACCTGTAACTGCACAATGAAGCTGGGTTTTTACAATTTGTTTCCGCCGACGCAGAAAAAAACCCCCAAGACCCTGAATGTTCCAAGAGACAATCCTCATAAGGACTCAGAGTAGGAACGACCAGATCTCATGGTCGACAAAGGACCCCCTTTAGAGACGGAAGTACGTCTTGCATAGGTAAGGGAGGGAAAATCTGACGATGTAAACCTTACCTCTCTCTCCCACTCCGAGAAAAAGCCAAGGCTAGTCCTCAAAACTGGAGAGGTACCATGACAATGCGAATGCGCAACATCATCCTCAAGGGTACAATCATCCTGTAACTGTAATGCATCATCCTCCTATGAAGGATCTAGATCATGTGCCTGCAAAGCCTCATCCTCTAAAGAAGGATCAACGTCCTGTGAAGCAAGAGCTGCATAAGGCTTAGGGTGCTCCACAAGGGGTGTGGGTGAAGGGGTAGGTATGGGGGTCCGAGGGTGCCTGCCATCCCTAACCACAACCCAACGTTGTGTGGTCTACTGTGGCAAAGGAGCAACTAGAGTCTGGGCAACTGCAGAAGGCATCTGATGGGTAGGACCACGCCACCTCCTAGCATGGCCCCTCGATCTAGGACAATCTCTAGCAATGTGGCCCTGTCGACGACAAATCCGATCCTATTCAAGTCTGCTTGCAATCTCCATCCTCTGGTGGAAATGACTTCCGTCAAGTCTCTGAAGCATAATATGGTCGTCAGTAATCGATGGATCAAGAACAAGCACAAGGACCCAGGGTACACCATCAAGGGTAGCGGTAACAGCCGCCGCGGAAGCTGAGGTGAGAGAGCTCGAAAGGACTGGTACCTCTATAACCTGAAAGGATGCCCCTATGGAAGCTAAAAGCTTCCAATAGGATCGAGGAAGAGCAAGAAACCACAGTGAGACCAAGGTAGGACGTTGATCCTCCGCCACTGGATCAAAGCCCACCTGGTACTGAAAGAAGAAAATCTTCCTAGGGCCAAGAGGGAAGGGGCTGCCACCCAAAACCCGAGAAGTAGCTTTTGGAGAATGAAAGTCCACCTGGAAGAAGCCTCGACCAAGCAAACGAGTATTCTTGAAGTGCACAATCAACTCCGAAGGGAGAGCTGCTAGAAGTCATTCACGGGTCTACAAATGAGAGGGGTGGGAACCATAAACTCTCGCAACAAGGGTGGTCTGGACCTCAATGTCAATGTCGTGCTGAAGAGAGGTGAGCTTGTCTTGAGAAAAATTGATAATTCTCCCGCCCGATGGGGGTGACGAAAGATTGGCTGCGGCGGCAGAAGAAGCCATAAAGCCAATCTAGAATGTGTGGGCGGTCGACTTGAATCCAAATAAAAATGTTGTTGAAAGAAAAAGGGGAACAGAGGATGACAAGGCAGGTGCAGCAAGGTGGAAGCAAAATGCAGGAGCAACAGAGGCGGGTGCAAATGAAGGGGGCGGCAAAGGCGGGAGCAGATGGAGGGTGGCAAGGCGGGAGCAACTGGGGCAAAGGCAAGAGTAGAAGGGCAGGCGGGGGCAACAATGGGACAGGCAGGAGCAGCAAAGGTAAGGCAAGAGAAGCTAGGGCAGAGGCGGAAGGGGTAGGGGTAGGCGGGAGCAGAATGGGCAGAGGCGGGGCAAAGAGCAAGCGGTTGGGGCAGAGGCGGAAGGGGCAAGCGGGAAAGGAAGGAACAGAGGCGGGGGCAGAAATCAACAACGCAAGCTCACCCTTCGAAGCACCTTAGCCCAAAAAGCAGGGGAACACATTTTCTTTTGTGGATCCTTGCGATTTTAGGCTACCTAGTGGGTACCCAAAGTGAGTAATATTTTATTATAAAGTGGAAAGCAAAGGGAAAAAGGCAAAAGCAAAGGCTTGGTTAAGCTTTTGGCAAAAAACAAAGCCCTCTCAAGTATGAACCTCTCTTGTAGCATCATGAAGGAGATCGTGGAGTGTGTGGGCATCATTATGATCATGGAGAGCTTCTTCTTCACCATCAACACCTTCTCCAACTTGCTTTTCAGATGTACGATCAGCCCTAGACTTGTATGGACATATGCATGGGCAATAACGGACGCATGTATGGAGCAGTACAGACATGTGTGGAGCTCATAGTCACAGGGGACGGAAGGGACGAGGGCTTGGAACGGAGGGACGCTGAAACGAGACGGACCGGCGGGGACGGCAAGGGACGGACGGACATCCCCTAGGAATCGTCACTCACAGGGGATGGGGACATGGACGCCTTCAGGAACGGGGACGCCGGTGGGGGACGGCAGGGAGCCGTTGCGCAATTTTCTGCCTGTTCCTAGCCGTTTCTATCCGTTTATGGCTGTTGGCTTGGCCGTTTGGGGATGGCTTGGGCCTTGGCCCTTGAGCCTTGAGGCTTGGCTCTCTCTCTCTCTCTCTTGCCCTTGAGGCTTGCCTCTCTCTTGCCTATCTATATAAGAACAAGCCTCTACAAGGCTACAAGCACACACAACTTTCAAGCTTTCAAGCTTCTTCTAGCTTCCAAGTTCCAAGTTCCAAGCCTCTCACACACAAGGCTTGCAGGCCGCCGCCCTACTATCTAGACTCTCTCTCTCTCTCTCTCTCCCCCTCAAGCCTCTTGAGTCTTCCAACTTCCAAGCCTCTAGGCTCTAGGCCTCTCTCTCTCTCTCTCTCTCTCTCTCTCTCTCTCTCTCATTCCTCAAGGCTCAAGAGTCGAGCCATCTTCAACCATGGCATCCTCCTCACGTGCCGGGGCTTCCCATAGAAGGACAACGGGATGGACATGGTGGAAGGAGGTTAACTACACCCCATTCGCTCATGGAGGCGGTTCTCGGCCATGGGCATGCAAGCTTTGCCCATACCGGCGAACGGGTGGCGCCGAAAAAGTGCGAGCCCACCTCTTGCATGAGAGTGGGCATGAGGTGAGGTTTTGCACGAATGTCACGCCCGAGAAGAGACAGGAACTTCTTGACAAGCTTAGCGTCTACAAGGCGGTCGAAGCAACAAGGAGGACACCACAAGTGGCCGTGGATCCCACGACGATGGGGAGAGGAACTCAAGCCTCTACAATGGAGTCATGTGGTGGATCGAGATCATGCACACCATCACCTTCACCATCAAGTCGGAATGTTACTCCATCCACGACGCCGGCACCCTCCATCTCCACGGCCTCTCAACCATTATGTGGTCCACGACGACAATCTACACTTGGGGAGAATTGGAACCCCAAGTTGAAGGAGGAGGTGGATATGGCGGTGGCCGCTTCTTCTTCCACGACCACATTGCCTTTCAAGCGGCTAGGTAAGTGCAATCGATCATTGCCAATTCATCATCCTAGTCCCCTTCTCATTAGTAAATTACTTTCTTGAATAGGTCGGAATACTTCAAGGTCATGGTTAAGAAGATTGGGGAGTATGGCTCAACCTATACGCCCCCCTCATTCGAGAGCTTGCGCACTACATTGCTCGAGAAGGAGAAGCGCATTGTAGAGGCAATGGTGGGAGAGGAACGGAGTCTCCCTCATTGTGGATGGATGGAGTGACACCTGCAAGAGGAGTATTCACGGCGTTTGTCTAGGAAGGTGGAATTCCTACTACTCTCCATTGCATGCAGCAGCTTATGTGGTGGACCCAGAATTCCAAGGCAACAAGCAAGAGAACGACCGGGAGGTGAGCGCTGGATGGAGGATCATCTTGGATGGTCTTGTGCCTAATGCATCGGTTAGGCGCAAGATCAGGGACCAGCTTTCGATGTACAAGTCATTTCATGGCTCCTATGGCTGTCATGATGCACAAGTTGACCGCTCCAAAGTTGGTGCTGCTCTATGGTGGGAGGACTTTGGTTCAGATGGATCGGAGCTGCAACAGCTTGCCATCCACATACTTAGCCAGGCCGTCAGCTCCTCTTGCTTGGAGCAACTTTGGAGTACCTACAACCACATTGCCTCTAGGAAGAGGAACCGACTCGGGGTAGAGCGTGCCAATGACCTTGTCTTCGTCAGCGCGAACTTGCGAATGCTTTGCAAGAGCGTGACCAAGAAGGCAGATTCCTTCACCGAGTGGGAGATGAGTCAACAAGAAGAGCAACAAGAGGATGAGGTGCAGGAGCACCATGCCAATGAGGATGAGCTTGCTGCTTCTTTGACACAAGCTACCCATGACCATGAGGCGAGCACTCCACGTGGATGATCATTCATGGATCATGATTCATGGGCCTTACTACTTAGCTCTAGCCTCTAGCCTCTAGCCTCTAGTCTTTGTTGGGGTAAAGGCGTTATGCCCACCCTTATAGTGTGTACAAGCCCATAAGTTATAGTACATAGTACACTTAGTACTTTTAATGTACTAAGTGCACTATGTGTACTAGTGCAATATACATGTGTGATAGGGGAGTCACACACTCATGCTTTTCATGAGTTGACTTATCCCCACAACTCTCTCTCTCTCTCTCCCTTGCTTCTCTGTGTATGTCTCCCATGAATGATCTCTAAACCCTAATTCAGGTTCCTTCTCCCATCAACTGGTATCAGAGCAGGTGTTTGTCCCTCCCTCTCCCCCTTCTGCTGGTCGTGCTCTCCTGCTGGCTGCCCTTCTGCTGGTCGCCTCTTTCTGCTGCTGGCTGCTTCCTTTTCTGTTGGCCGCCTCTTCTCAGCTGGTCGCCTTGCTCCTGGTAGCCTCTTGAGCTGGTCGCCTAGCTCCAGCCAGCTGCCCCAGCTGTTCAGCCAGCCCACAGGGCTGCCCAGCCAGCCAGCGCAGCCCCATAGGGCTGCCCAGCCAGCCCACGCAGCCCCACAGGCTGCCCAGCCTGCTGTACGGCTGCCCTTGCTGCCCACCAGCTGACCACGACACCCCCCCCAGGTGCTGTCCAGTACACAGCAGCAGCATTCATCTAGGCAGCAGCATTCATCAACCCCACTTTTCCTGCAACAACAAAAACTCGCCTGCAAATCAGAAAATCAGAGGTATTTTTGCTTCAATTTTGCGAATTTCTTATCAATTCAAGCAATTGAGCAGGTACAGGTGCCCAATTGCTCAATTTTTGAGCAAAATTGGCAAAATTGGGTGACATTGGTCACAATCAGGATAAATTTGCAGGAAATTGGTCAAATCAGGATCAATTTGCAGGAAATTGGTCAAATCAGGATCAATTTGCAGGAAATTGGATGTCGAAATTTGGGGCTTTTGATGTAATTGTGCAATTAAGCACTCATACATGCTGTATGATGTGAAAAATTGCACATTTGGGCAAAATTGCAGCAAATTGCAGTGCAAATCAAGGGGCTTTTGTGCCGATTTGGTTGATTTGCATGCAGGCAATCGCATTTGATGCTGTGGATAATGTGTTGATGCCTTACAAGCACTCAATGTGCCTGTAAATCAAGGGGCTTTCATGTATTTGATGTATATGTGGCCAGGGGGAAGGATCGTGAACACTCTGGATGCCTTTATGTGCGTCAATGTACCATGTATGATCAAAAATTAATCTTAAATCAAGGGGCTTTTCAAGTTTGTATGCTTGTTGAGCTTGGCAAAGCAGCAGGCAAGACATTTATGCCTTGAATCTTCAGAAATCAGCTTGCAGTCAAGGGGCTTTTGCCCAATTTCTGTTCGGGACTGTTTTATGCAGTGTTCGGGACTGTAAAAGTCTGATTTTTACTCATTTGGACAGCCAGGAGAGCATTTATTGCTATTGTACCTGCTGGTACAGATTTGGCACAGCTTTGTGCATGTTTTGGCATGGCTGTACACTGTTTTGAGTGACCAAAAGGTTCAAATTCAGCTGCTGTACTTGCCGGGACAGGTTTGGTACATCATTGGTGAGCACTTGGTACTGCTGTACAGTACTTTGGAAAGGCAAAAGAGCACATTTAAGGTGCTGTCCAAAATCTGCAGCAACCAGATTTTGGTGTTTTCATCACAAAAAGTGGGAGAAAAGTTGCATTCTTGCTTCCGCAGTGGGAGATAAAGCTTGGGAGAACATTTGTGAGCACTTTGTGTGCTTTGGGTGCAGTGTTTGCACATTTGCAGGGAGTCAGGCATTACAGGTTGCATTTTGCTATGGCAACCACAGGTGAGAGCTCTTCATTGCTTCACATCAAGAAGCTTGAAGGCTCTCATAATTATGATATTTGGCAAACCCAGTGCTACAATGTGTTGCTTCAGAAAAAGCAGCACAAGCCTATCAAAGAAAGGGGTGTGATGCCCGCTTCTCTTACAGCTGAAGAGTGGGAAGATATGGATGAGCTGGCAAGATCTACTATCATGTTGTCTGTGTCAGACTCATTACTTTTCAGCATTCGTGAAGAGAAGACAGCTTGGGGAATGTGGCAGAGATTGCAGGACTTGTATGCCCAACAAAGTGCCTCAAGCAAAGTGTATTGGTTGAAGAAACTCATAGGCCTTCAGATGAAGGAAGGGGCTTCTATGACAGCCCATTTAAATGAGTTTAATGGTATTGTCAGCCAGGTTATCAATCAAAAGTTGGCAATGGACGATGAGTTCAAAGCCACTTTTTTGTTATGCACTTTGCCAGAGAGTTGGGACACATTCAGGACAGCCACTAGCAATTCGCATGCTATGCTGTCATATGCAGATGTTGAGGGTGCTCTTCTTCAAGAAGAGATGAACAGGAAAAACAACTCTGTTGGCAAGTCTAATGCAATGAATGCACGTGGGAGATCCCAGCAAAGGGGGAAAAGCCAAGAAAGGGGAAGGAGCAAGTCTCGCTCCAAAAAGGATTTGGAATGCCATTATTGTGGCAAGAAGGGACACATCAAAAAACAATGCTACAAATGGAAAAATGATCAAAAAGAAAAAGGAAAAGGCAAAGACAAAGAGAAGGATGAAGCCAAAGATGTAAAGCCGAAGGGCAAAAGTGGAGTCAAGATCGAAGAAATCAATGTGTCACATGCAGGTGGCAGTGAGGATGAGGTCCTCTTTACGTCTTCACTTGATGCCCATTCACTTCTTACAGGTGGTCATGGTATGCACTCATGGATCATTGATTCAGGTGCCTCCTTTCATGTCACAGGTTGCAGAGACTTGTTTGTCAGGTACACTGCTGGCAATGAAGGAGTGGTTTATTTGGGTGATAACCATGCATGCAAGATTCTTGGCAGAGGTGATGTAAGGCTTGTATTTTCAGATGGCTCACAGCTTATGCTCCATGATGTCAGGCATGTGCCTGAGATCAAGAAGAATCTGCTTTCTACTGGACAGCTTGATGATGCTGATTATGTTACCACATTTGGTAGTGGAAAGTGGAAGATTAGTAAGGGCTCACTGGTTGTTGCCAGAGGCTCTAAGGTGGACACTCTTTATTTCATGCATGCAAGTGTTTGTCACCATGCTAATGTAAATGCAACCGAGCTGCCGGAAATTTCTATGTGGCATAGCCGGTTGGGACACATGAGTGTCAAGGGAATGGAGCAATTGTCTCGTTTGGGTTACTTGCCTTCTCTAAAGTTTTCAAGTTTTCAGTTTTGTGAGCATTGTATATATGGTAGGCAACTACAGTGCCCCCACAAGAAAGCTCTTGGACAGAAAGATGCTCAGTTAGAGCTTGTGCATACAGATGTATGTGAGATGCCTCAGCTTTCTTTGGGAGGGGCAAAATATTTTGTGTCTTTTATAGATGATGCCACACGCAAGGTGTGGGTCTATCCTCTTCGCTTGAAGAGTGATACATTCTCAGTGTTTGAGAAGTTTGTTGCTCTTGTTGAGAATCAAACTGGCAAAACACTGAAGGCTTTGCGTTCCGACAATGGTGGAGAGTACATGTCCAAACAGTTTCAGGACTTTTGTGATGCTAAAGGCATCAAGAGGGAGCTCTCTACTCCTTATGATCCTCCACAAAACGGGACAGCAGAGAGGATGAACAGGACCATTCAGGAGAAGGTCCGTTCTATGTTGTCACATGCTGCATTACCTCATGGTTTTTGGGCTGAAGCTGTTATGACAGCCGTTCACCTTATAAACAGGTCACCTAACACGAGGCTTGGTGGAAAAGTGCCAGAAGAAGTATGGACAGGGAAGCCTCCGTCATACAAGCACTTGAGAGTGTTTGGTTGCGTTGCGTACGTGCACATACGCAGGGAAATGCGCACCAAACTTGATCCTAAGTCTCATAAATGCATATTCCTAGGATATGGTGACAGAGGTGAAATGGGGTATAGACTTTGGGATCCCATAAATAGAAAGATCATACGCAACAATGATGTCATTTTTGATGAAACATGCATGTATAAGGAGCCTGCAAGGCAACAGGAGCCTGGCAGAGTCATCTTTGATGATGATGGACATCATGTACAACAACAAAGGGCTGTAAATCAGCCATTACAGCAGGAAAACCAGCCCTTAAATGGTGCTGAAAATGGTCCAAATGGACAGCCAGAGATGGCAGAAGATATCCCTATGGATATACCACAGTTGGAGGATATACCGGGCATGATTTTTCAGCCTTATGGCATGGAACAGGAGCCACCAATGGGTGATATGCAGGCTGGACAGCAACCTGCAAATGATGGTCATTGGGTACGGAGGTCCACTAGACCCTCCAGAGCCCCTGACAGGTTTGTTCCAGGGGTTGACTACTTGATGCTCACTGACTGTGGGGAGCCCTCATGTTACAAAGAGGCTTTACAGAGGGCAGACAAAGCTCTATGGGAGCGTGCCATGAAGTCAGAGATGGATTCTCTGCATAAAAATGGAACTTGGAAGTTGGTGCCTTTGCCTGCAGGCAAGAAAGTTTTGCCATGCAAGTGGGTATACAGGCTCAAAGTTGCACCAGATGCAAAGCCAAGATACAAAGCCAGATTAGTGGCTAAGGGCTTCAAGCAGGAATATGGTGTGGACTTTGATGAGATCTTCTCTCCAGTGGTCAAAATGACCACACTTAGAGCTGTGTTGGCTTTGGTTGCGCATGATGATCTGGACTTGATTCAGATGGATGTGAAGACTGCTTTTCTTCACGGTGATCTCCATGAGGAGATATATATGCAGCAGCCAGAGGGTTATGCAGTTAGTGGAAAGGAGAAGCTTGTATGCAAGCTGAAAAAGAGTCTTTATGGGCTCAAACAGGCACCAAGAGAATGGTATCATAAATTTGATACATTCATGAAATCTCAGAAATTCAAGAGAAGTGACATAGATCACTGCTTGTACACCAAGAAAGCTTTGGATGGCAGTCTATTGATTCTCATTTTGTATGTTGATGATATGTTGATTGCCGGGAAATCTCGTAAAGAGATGGATGCTTTGAAGCAGAGGCTGCATCAAACCTTTGATATGAAGGATTTGGGTGATGCAAATCACATCTTGGGTATGCGGATACTTCGGGACAGAAATCAGCATGTGTTGTATTTGTCTCAGAAGGAATACATTGGCAAAGTCTTGCAGAGGTTCAATATGGACGGGGGGAAGAAAGCTAGTACTCCTTTGCCTCCATATGTGAAACTCAGTGCTATGGACAGCCCACAGTCAGATAGAGACAGGGCTGATATGGCCAAAATTCCGTATGCTTCAGCTTGTGGCAGTCTCATGTATGCCATGGTTGCTACTAGGCCGGACATTGCATTTGCAGTGGGAGTGGTTTCTAGATACATGGCCAACCCTGGCAAGAAGCATTGGGAAGCAGAGAAAGGTGTCATGAGATACCTAAAGGGCACACAGGATTTGTGCATTTGCTTTGGCAAACAGAATGCATTAGTGCATGGTTACACGGATTCGGATTATGCCGGTCATCCAGATAACCGGAAGTCTACTACCGGTTATGTATTTACATTCACAGGAGGTGCTGTGTCATGGATATCCAGGATGCAGAAGTGCATTGCCTTATCTACTACAGAGGCCGAGTATATTGCAGCCACAGAGGCTTGCAAGGAGGCATTATGGCTATCTCGGTTAGTGGTTGATTTGGGCTATACAGGGGATATTCCATTGTTGCATTGTGACAGTCAGAGTGCCATCCAGTTGGCAAAGAACCCTGTCTTTCATGCAAAGACGAAGCATGTGGATGTGAAGTATCACTTTATCAGAGAGGTGATAGAGAACAAGCAAATTCAGCTTGTTAAGATTCACACGGATGACAACCCGGCTGATCTGTTGACAAAGAGTTTGCCTCCGGAGCGTTTTGCTCATTGCAGACACTTGATGGGCATTGGATGAGGCCATTTTCAGCCTTGATATGGCCTTGTATATTATCATGTACATGCTGATTTTTTCTTTTCCTTTACTTAAGGGCACTTTGCCTTTAAGTGGGAGGTTGTTGGGGTAAAGGCGTTATGCCCACCCTTATAGTGTGTACAAGCCCATAAGTTATAGTACATAGTACACTTAGTACTTTTAATGTACTAAGTGCACTATGTGTACTAGTGCAATATACATGTGTGATAGGGGAGTCACACACTCATGCTTTTCATGAGTTGACTTATCCCCACAACTCTCTCTCTCTCTCTCCCTTGCTTCTCTGTGTATGTCTCCCATGAATGATCTCTAAACCCTAATTCAGGTTCCTTCTCCCATCAGTCTTTAGCACTTTTTTGTCATTGACTCATTTGAGTCCGTCCATGTATTCTGCCTCCTTAAGGCTTAGTCCTGACTCTCGAGTCATGACTCATTTTGTATCTACTTAATTATTAATACAATCAACCGTGAACGCCTTCACTCTTTGATTGGCGTATTTTGTTAATATGACTCAAAAGCTTACCATTTTAGTGTAAGTTTGTGCTCATTTTGATGTACTTCCAAAGTAGAATAAGTGTAGAGTAGAAAAAATTTTTAAAAAAAGTATTTTTTGAGTGCCGTTCCATCCCCATCCCCGTTCCCTCCCCATCCCCGTTCCCTACTTATGGCCGTCCCCTGTCCCGTCACCGTCCCCCGTCCCTTGTGACTATGGTGGAGCTGTACAAGCATGTGCGGAGCTGTACGGACTGAAAATTTCAAAACCCTAAAAATTTCAAAAACCCTAAAACTGCTCCAAAAATCCTAAAAACTTCTTTTTGGAGATTTTTATTGCCCAAAAACCATTAAAACAAGTTTTATATAAGTTTTCTTGCCAAAAAGAGCTTTTACATGGTTTTCTTCATCGACAAAGGCTAAAGGAGTTGCGGAGATTACTCATGGGATGAGCGAGTGATTTTTGGACTTGGGGATTGGACCTGGAACTTGGACTTGGGATTTGGACTTGGATTTGGATTTTGGATCTGGTACTAACCTGGTGAGAGATACTTGTGGGTGGTGTGCTCGGCATCAAAGATCTTGTGCCTCGACATCGACATCGACTTGGATATCCTACATCAGCATATCTGTTTGTTTTGTATTCATTAATTGTATTGACCCTGGCCAGCGTGCCCATGGATTGTTCTTGAATAAATTCCTAAAAGGGAGCGGGGCCTGTTCCCCGCTTAGTGTGGTGTGCTGTGCAAAGTTCCCTAACCTCTTCTTCTCTCCCCCCTCTCTCTATATCTCTATCTCTTGGATACGTGGTTGAGTCTGTCACAGCATGACCTACTAGGCTTACAGTCGCACCTCTGGAGGCCTCCACCTTGGTCTGCAAGATTGTGGGTAGTCGCCCGGCACGTGGACACTCAAGGATTTGTTGCAAGCAAGACTTATTGGCGAGCCTAGAAAGATCACTGATATTCATCCCTTGGGACATGGTTACTACCAAGTTGAGTTTGATTCGCCTGCAGCATCGAACAGAATCATGCAGTTGAGCCCCGTGGTTGTTGTATAGTTTTGCTCTGCATTGTTCAATTGGCAGCCTAAAAAATCGATCTTATGCTCTTCAGGTTAGGTTAGCACACAACCAATTGCAAAGGTAGAGGCATTAATGTGCACATGAAAGATGACGTCCCAATTGGGAGAAAGTGTGAGAAAATTCACTTAACTTGTTCAAACAGGCTAAAAAGGTGCCCAGACCTTGGCCCCTTGGCCACGCTGGTCTACACATGCTTAGGCTGCCCATACCTAATTCAGACTGCCATGTAGACTGCCCACACTAATGTCCACCCCTTCATGGGCAAGAGATATGCTGCCCAACTTGTTTGCCTTGATGTCCAACGCCCAACACTTAGCTTCCTTGGACTAGGGCTCTCAAAGAGACCCAATACATATCACTAACCCAAAACTAGCACATAATAGTGATTCATATGTCACATGGCAGGGGGCACGTGACACATCCACACCCTCCAGGCGCATCTAGATCACCCAACAGATGATTCAAGCAACATTAAACACGTCGAGCCTCTGTCCCTTCTCACCCAACTAGATGCCCCCACCATCCATGGAAGAAGCTCGCTCCCCACTTTTTCTACTAGAATAGCTTTCCTCCTTAGAGGATTGTAATCTGCATGTGAGCACACATTCTGTTACTACTAATAGATGAAAGCATTGAATTGCAAAAAGAAGTGGAAAGTAAGAGTATTACTGCTTGCAAACTTTGATTACAACTAATGGCTGTCCACCCACCAGTGACACTTTGGATGTAGAATGTCTTGCTTACAAGAGCGCTTGAACATAATGAACTCGATGATGAACAAAGCCTGCCAAACAAGTCTATATATAGTGCCCACGGTCATCATGGACGTAGGTCAGCCATGCCAACCCACGACCTAGTCCAAAATAACCAACTGACCATATCATCTGATTGGGACCATATTAGACTACAACAACCATATGAGACCATCTCGACCCTCAAACAACCCCGCAACCTGAGAACATTGTGGTCACATACCCGCACAAGCATGCATCCTACTTAGCACAGTGCCAAGTCTACATAAGTTGTCTCCTAACCATCTAGCCACATTAGGCCACCATCTAGTGTCTAGACTCGAAACTATCAAGTGCCCAAGTGCTCACCACACGACCACTCCTCAAATAGGGGGCCTTAACGAACTAGAGCACATCCATCACCCATAATAATAACAAGAGCGTGGAGCATTGAGCAAATGCTTCCCCCACCCCCCTCGCACAACCCCTTAGCCGCCCTTCCCTCCCTCTCACAGCCATCACCCCTCCCTCCTACGCAACCCTTCCCCGCATCCCCCCCTTTTTTTCCCCTCGCTTTCCCACACCGCTCCTAGGTCTCGCCTGTTCTCATTTCGACACCAACAGTATTCCCCCCCTCAGAGGACTCCACAACAACCGCTCCATCTACCCCGACCAAGACCACTTCCCATTGTCTTCTTTCCAAAGCGGATCTCCCAACTCCTAGCCTCTTCTGCCGCCTCGTCGGAGGCCAGCATTGTTGGGCATTCGAAGCCTCGTGTACACATGCGTGTACCACTGTTTGTGCACAACGTTGAGTTGCAACCAATGTGCAAAGGCAAAAAATGGACACTCCATGCTGTTGTGTGAGGAGCCAAAAAACCTAAAATGAGTCGCTTGTAGAGCTCTAAGGTGAACGATGTTGAACAATGGTCAAATGCAGAAAAAAAAAAACCCTGCTTTGATACCATGAAGGAAATCTATGTTTGTAACCTTGTAGAGAAGAAGCTATGGAGGGTGGAAAATGTTGTTAGCTCTGAGAGAGAGAGAGAGAGAGAGAGAGAGAGAGAGAGAGTAGCACGAACTCAATGATTAGATATGAAAATGAAGTACACCAAGCACATGCTTTTATAGGTTGCAAACATTATCTATTGACTCAATCAAACACACTAGGTGATACATGGCATGGTCATTGACATCATTGCCTACTTCACACACACATAATATCTTATCCACCTAAGGGTGGGTTCACACACATAAGCACACTTACACATAGGTGAGTGTTCACACCCCTTTAGGGGCTGTCCACACACATACGGCCACGGACCCCTTGCCACAACAACTCCCAATCACCATCTCTGCTTAGCGACCAGCTTCCTGCCGCTCGTGTCCTACACCTCAGCCCTCCAGCACTGTTTCCCGTCAGTCCTCTGTCACGTGCTCCACCGCTTGCCACGCTTGTTTGAGCTCGCCATCACCACTATCACTAAGCAAATCAGCCGTTTACCTCCAACTTCTATGTGTGACACATACAGGCAAGCACGGTCAATAACTCAAAGGCCTCATTCGACGTCCAGCACATAGCCCATCTTCATACATACTTGCACAAAAGGCGGTGTGACCTCCAATGAGAAGATAAGGTTCTCAAAAACCTTGGTTAACAATTGCGAGTTTGTGTAAAGGGACCATTATTAGGGGGTTAATCACATGGTGATCTTGGTGCACTTTCTTCGAGCTATTCACATAACCTTCTTTCACCGCTTTTTGCTCAACCTTCATCATGGGTCCTATTCACATGTATTTTCTTGGGTCACCATCAACTTGGGCTCCATCAAGAGCATCATCATTGACTATTTCTCCATGGATAGAAACCTCATCAATGACATATTCATCGACCTTCATTGACATATGTAACCTCATCACCGATTTCAAGTCATCATCCATACTTAAATTCCAAGTGACTGTGCCGTGGAAACGTCGTCGCAAAAAGGGCAACATCACCGGCATCAAGGGGGGAATCTACCTCGAAATTTTGTGTTTAATTTTTATGTGTGCGCATCAAGGGTTGTCTGCCTTAGATGTCCACCAAAATCTAAAAAATAATCTGTGTGTGTTTTTCTCTTATATATTTGTAATGCTCCTTTATTTTGGTTTACCCCTATTTTAAAGCAAGGGAAGGGGAGGGGGGAAGGGGCGCCGGGGGGGGGGGGGGGGGGGGGGGGTGTGGGGTGTTGGGGGGGGGATTGAAACCAATGTAGGACATAGACCACTAACTCCCTTGGTCTCCGAGTCTCTATTGGGGACAAGCTACATGAACCTCTGAGCTATGTATGTTAAGCCTCTGAGCCATGCTAGTGTTGAGTCTTTGAGCCTATTGAGGCCAAGCTCACCAACCTCTGAGCCAAGCTTATCAGCCTCGCAGCCAAGTTACATGAGCATGTGTATTCCTGCCTAGTGAAAGTTCCTCATCACAGTTCCATCTTCACTCCTAAGGGGGGTTTGTTGGGTCATGTACGAGTGCATGTACCACTATTTGTGTACCCATATGCGCGTGTGTGTGTGTGTGTGTGTGTGAACAGCTCCTAACACTCACTGATGTGTAAGTGTGCTTATGTATGTGTAACATGTACGAGTGCATGTACCACTATTTGTGTACCCATGTGTGTGTGTGTGTGTGTGTGTGTGTGTGCGTGTGTGTGTGAACAGCTCCTAACACTCATTGATGTGTAAGTGTGCTTATGTATGTGAACTGAAACCGATCCCGTCAAATGGGAATAGACTCCGTTGGACACCCACACGCGTAATAGCACAACTTAATATCACAATTTGAAATGGACAACTTAATAACAACTGGAATTTGAAATGAAATAGATGGACACTAGCACTGGGGCCGGAACGGGCCGACCCCCCCCCTCAATATTTGATATATTATTGGGAGTATTTAACAAATACAATGCTCCATGGGTTCCAAGAACCAGATGATGTCCATGTACAAATGAATACAGTACCAAACAAGAGGCTCGAAGTCGACGTTCGAAGTAGAGCGACCACTTGAGTGGTCCAATCTCTACGGTCCTGTGCCTTCACTGGACTCCGCGCAGAGCGCCCCACTGGTGTTCCAGGACCACGCACAAACAGGCGCTCTCGTACTAACGCCTGGCTCTCCCGATCTCAGCACCTTTGGACCGTGGTTCTCCGAGAGCTTGGACTACCCGGCACCGAACGGGTGTTGCCGTGGAGAAAATCCCTTATTAGATTTACCACAAAGTTCTTTACTTAAATCTGAAATTCACTTACTTGTAGATTGTAGACGGAAGACCAATACTCATGGTGTCTGTGTGCAGCTACTTGAGTGGGACACCAAGGTGCGGCAGCATGTTGTGAGGAGTAGTTGCCTGGGGGAAAGTATAACCTCCTGTAAAGGTGGCACACCCGCCTGCAAAGGAAAACAACCACCTGCTGTGCAGGACACAGCCACCTTCTGTGGAGGAGGAGTTGCCTGGCTGTAGGAGCTCAACCACCAACTGAAGGAACACCAGCCACCTTCTTGTGGGAAAGGAAGAGGAGTAGTAGCCGCCACTCTGAAGAGAAGCCGCGTGCAAAGGAGATGAAGCGCACAGTCGACAACCGCCTGCTGGAGCTGGAGCGCAGCCTGCTGGTGGTGGACACAGCCGACTGCTGTGGTAGGCAACGCAGCCTGTTTGGCTGCCTGTCTGGAGGCACATACACAGCCGCCTGCTATGATAGGCAGCGCAGCCTGTTTGGCTGCCTGTCTGAAGGTGCACACACAGCCGCCTGCTGTGGTAGTGCAGCCTGTACAGGAGGAGGGGCAGCAACCACTGTGCAGAGGAAGCAGCCGCTTGTATGGGAGGAGATGCCTGGCTGCAGCCTGAAGAGGCGTGGAGGAATAGAGTCGCCGGCTGCTGAGGTGGTGGAGATGGAAGCGCACGATTGTGTTGAGATGGTCGTGGTGTTTTCTTTTGTAGAGGTAGGAGAGAAGTAAACGATTAGAGCTGGCTAGCTCCCCATGTTTGCATGTGGGCGGCCAGCTCCATGGTGGTGTGGGTAGGTGACCATGCACCCACCCCCACACACACACACAAGTTAAGTGTGGCTCTCCACCTTGGCCCCTAAGTGGGTGCCCACTTTTTAAGTGAATGTGAACATACAACCTTATAAAATGAAAGGTTAGAGAATAAAGTATTAAACCAACATGTGCAATACACTTACCACCTGTTCACACGCAACAAAACTCGTCAGAAGGCAGAGCAAACTTCACGACTCACTGGCAGGCATCCCTGCTCAGTAAGTAACACGTCAAACAAGCAAACACAAAAATACAAGTCATGCGAAAACAGTTTCAAACATGCAAATAGTATCATGGACATATCTCCCGTTCATGGAACAAGTACAAAATATCTGTCGGCACAAAAATGACACGACATAAATATAAATCCTGGTCTTCCTATGGAGTGACAGTCCCATAGGTAAAACACAGTTCCATGCACGAGCCTCTCTATGGAGTGACAATCCCATAGGCAAGACACGGCACGAATACTGGCTCTTCCATGGCGTGACAATCTCATGGATAGAACACAGTCCAGGTCATACACAGGTGGCACCAGTCTGGCTACCGTTCATGTCAAGCAAAAATACTGGCCTCTTCACATGAGACACCGGCCTGGCCTCAAGTGAACGAGACACAAAAACTGGAGATGGACCAAATGGTCGGTCAATTGGTGACATGAACCCACCCTTAGGTGGATAAGATATTATGTGTGTGTGAAGTAAGCAATGATGTCAATGGCCATGCCATACCTGTGTACATATTCCAACTCAAAGTTACCTTGCGTATACCATTGAAGAAATAGCTTCATTAGGAAATGATAAAAAATAAGATCATATTTGGAAATTACTCCTAGGGATGTTCGGATTGATGCTTATATTGCATTTTATTTTCAAAATTATTGGACACTTCTTTCCATGTTTCAGAGTGTCACACCTGTCAATAAGGAATCTCGTTTCATTTTTGCCAAACTTCTGTGACCCGATTTGCCTTAAGTGCAGCCTTTTCTTCCACACTTTCACTCCTTGAATTCTTTCTACATCCCATGTCAGACTAGCTCTCTCATTGAAGTTATTGACAAGACCTATGTAGCCGTTAAGAACTTTGTATGTGTTCGCTTGACATAGTGAATCGCCTCAACTAGCGCCGCTGCACTAGTACGCCCAAGGCCGCCAAGCTCTAATGTACATAATGGACAAGGCCTGGTGTCTAGTTTATTTTTATGAAGGACCACAAAGCTGTGACGTAGAACAGCTTTAGGGTTTTTGAAAGCAATACAAAACACAAAGGACTGTGTGTCCTTGTTCATCAAAATCCCATTATCAAAAATTCAAAATACAGACATTAGAAAGAAGGGATTTTACTTTTGAGAAAAATCAGTAATGTAATATAAACTACATTGTAAGGCTCCCTCGTGTGCTTGAAAGGCCTGCATGTTGAAGAATTGGTTGCTTCATATTTTAGGAACAGAAACAAGAAAGGAAACAGGTATACATGATGAAGAGAGGTGCAGATCACCCCATCTCTCAAGACCCACTATGGAAAGAAGGCACATTTGTAGAAAGACTATGTAAATACCTGTGATTTAATGATGATGATGATAATGGGCAGAGCTGCAGAGAAGGATGGTCTGAAGAAGGGGCCTTGAGTGTTGGAGCCTTAGGTCTTTAGAGGTGGAAAGTGTGAGCGTTTTGAGCTGAAACTTCCCCCAACCTACGCTAGACGCAAACGAAGACCCACCAACGCACTCCTGTCTGTCTGTGTGTTTTTTTTCTTCTTCTCCATCTTTTTTCTTTTCTTTTTTTCACAACGCTCTTTCAAACCTTTACGCCCATGGAATTTTAACTTTGAATGGGAATATGTACCCGGATGTCTCATCACTCCAGGTGGCATGCATGTACCTATGTAGCTCGTGACTCTTCGGGAACCGGGTTTTTGGCTTTGGGATGATTGTTTTTTTGGTGGGTTCAAATATTCCTGCCTCCTCCAAGCCTTCTAGTAAAGCTGGCTACCTTAGTTATGTTGGCATATCCTATTGTATAATTATTTCAGTTGAATTGAAATTCGAACTATGCTGGCATATCCTATTGTATAATTATTTCAATTGACTTGAAATTCTTCCATTTTGTGAAATTGTTCATCGTTGGTTATTTCTTGTTGCTCCAGCTAACAACAGTACTCCCAAAAAAAACACAAAGCCGCTAGTAAATCTCATGTCTGAGACACTACCAACCCATTCTGCATCTGTATACCCATGTACATGTTCCTGTACTCCAACCTCATAGAAATGTCTATTGTGTATTGTAGACTTTTATATACCTGAGTATCCATCCAAGTGTGGCTTTCTCGGGGCTAGTCATAAGCTGACTCACCAATCCAATAACATAGCTCAAATCTGGCCTAATGATAGTCATGTAGATTAAACTCCCTACAATGCACATGTACATAATAGGGTCTTGCCCAAAAGATCACCTATATCTACAACCAATTTTGTGTTCTACTCTAATGGCACTGAGATTGGCTTACAACCTGTCATCCCCCATACTTGGACATGTCCAAAGCATACTTCCTCTACAAAAGCCAAATCCACATGATCTAATCACCTCTATACCCAGGAAGTATCGTAGCTCACCCAAATCCTTCATTTTAAATTTTTTCTTCACCTCATAAAATCAACATCAATGTCCTGTGTGATAATCAAGTCGCCAACATAGATAACTACTAGAACAATGCCCGTGTCACTGTTTTTCCATATGCTTTAGATATATGAAATCCAATAGTGATAAGGTATCCTCCTATCTTGCTCACTATGCTCTAGGTGCATGTTTCAAGCTATACAAGGCTTTACACAACCTGCAAAACAAACTCTGGGAGTACATGGTCCCCATATCCTACTAGCTACACCATATAAACCTCCTCCTATAAATTAACATGTAAAAAAACATTCTTTACATATATTTGATGTAAAGACCATCCCTTAGCAGCCATAGTAATGAGTACTCTCACGGTTTTCCATCATAGCAACCGAGATGAAAGTTTCCTCGTAGTCAATGCAATAGCAATGAGTACTATCACGGTTTGCAATCTTAGCAACTGGGCTGAAAGTCTTCTCATACTCAATGCCATAGGTCTGCACGTGTCCTTATTATCGCTTGCACCACCCTTTGTAGGATTGTTTAAATATCAAGTCATGCTTACCTTAACTTATTATGGGGACTTGCCGATTCTTGAGCTCGTATCTCTATAGACTCCAAGCTCCACTAGTTGATGCTAGCTTCTTCCCCTCCGAATCCCACCCCTTATTGTCTCACACCATAAGGAGCTCCACATACACCTCCAAGGGCTCTCAAACCTCCCACTCTCCTATAATGGACAAGAGCCACATGTACCAAGAATTATGCACACGATCCTTATATAAAGCACACATGTAACATATGAGAAATGAAAATGAATGCGATGTATCCTAGGGAATGATGCTACTAGGGTTATACATCTTGTTATCTTAAGTTAAATTACCATCTTGTGAACTCGACGACTATATGAGCTTATGCTATAACTATGCCATAGCTCTAGTACTCCAAAGTGGTTGTCACACAGCTTGTCACATCCACCAGTAGCATATCAACCATAGTATCACTAACCATGCTAACGGCATAAGTGCAGAAGCTATCACCCAGGTGGTTCATCAATTTCCACATTGTTAGTTGAGATCAATATCTCAATAATGTACCAACTTTCCTGACAATCAATAACACCCATGTATGTCTACAATCTTTCAAGCAAAAAGAACTTCTGATAAGCCATAATATATCCATTTGTAAAACTACTCTCAACTCTATCTCGCATACAAGCCTAGAGTACGAGAAAGCAAGTAGACAAACAAGACTCAATTGGCACAAAGGGGGATTCTCCTTTAATTATGATAAAAAGTTATATACATCTAGCCCTTATTCACACTTCAGTTGCCCAAAAACTTATAGTGAGCTTGGTCACTGGCCAGCTTTTCTCATAATACAACATTTTATAGTGTTGTTTTATGACACTTATAATGCCATCTCTCATGTGTAGAGAAGAGATGTTTAGTTAACCCAAAATGGGGTTAACATCCCCCCACTAATGTAGATTCCATCCTCGTAATCTTTATTTTTTAAAGGCATTTGATCCAAGCTAGATTTTATATCTAAACATTCTAGTTTGTAGTTACCATCGTAGGGTGCGCCTTAGGTCTAAAATCCTATGTTGATCATGTCTTCAAAATTTTTTATGCATGTAACATGGCATGCATCAGAGTTTATGGTAATAGAACATGACGACGTCTTCTTTTGGGCCTTTGTTAAGATCAAAATCATTCCCTACTGAATGTGAACACACAATCATCCTGTTGATCAATCAAGATAATGCATAACTTGAAAAACCTGATTGTGGCTGCTGCTACAACTGTTGTATCCATAATGTTTTGCCAAGCTTTTATGATCCTCATCATGTACTAGCATTGCTAGTTCAAGGTAGAAAAGTTATTATGCTCGAAGAAGGAAAAATTGAAGCAATAATGGGAATCCCTTTATTTATGAGCTCAAAATACTTCTTCAATCAATCTTCTTCTTATTGGCATATACACTAGTACCCACGACAATCTTCTATAGATAGTGGGCCAAGCATCTACGTACTTTGTTTTTAGAGTCTCTTTTGCCTTGGACTTTGTTGTTTCATCATCACATGCATGCCAAACAGGGTTTTCAGAAAACAGTGGGTCTCTTCCAAGGCTTTGTTTTCCATGTTTGTCTACGCAAACATTACTTTCAGTTTCAGCTATACGGAAACAGAATTTACAAGAGGGTAACAAGTGTATACTTGTGCTACCTAGCCGCTGCAGACCGCGTGGCATAACTCGAGCGATGATATAAGTGGTGAAAAGAGGACACTACGGTCTCCCCGTAGGGTGATGATATTACCCCCAGACTCAAACTGTAATGTGTTGTGTAAATAACTCCGAACTAAGCTAGGACCGAGGCTATACAGCCACTCCCTGCCTAAGTCAACATCTGCTCTAGCCAAATGCATGACCTGGAAGTCAAGCACAACCTCATAGTCCTGCATGATCAAAGGGACTCCCAAGACCACGGTATTCCATACCTTTTTATCATAACCATTGGCCAAACCAACGGTATACTCATGATCACTTGCGGTCTCTTTTAATTTCAACTTCTTGACCAATGAATAGCTCAAAAAGTTATGGCTAGCCCCATCGTCTATAAAGACAGTGACTCTACGGCCACCTATGGTGCCATACATGCGCACCATGTCATGCGGACCAACACTAGGCTGCCACATAGCTGGTGTCACTGAACAAGCATGACGCTCATCACAATGACTCACCGTAACCTCTCTGAACTCTCCGGCACTGAGAGGTAGCATCTGCACCGTGTGCAACTGCCTAGAGGATTTACCATCGCTCTTAGGCGCCTTGCCACTAGTGCTTGCTTTTAACTTTGGGCAATCAGCCTTGTTGTGCCCCACTTCATTGCAGTTGAAGCAACAATTTTCCTTTTATGCTTGCAAGTACTGCTCCTTTTTGTGGGTTTCAGAACTTCGTTTTTTCTTGAAGGGTCTTGGTTTTTTAGACCAACGACCCCCTGACTCCCCTCCGTCCTCTCCCCTATTTTTTCACTACGGAAACCCTTTCTTTTAAACTCGACCCCTTTTTTTTTCTTTATCCACTGATCTTCCTGCCCCATCTCGCGCACCACGACGCTTGATGTCATCATAGATTTGCGCATCCTTGATGGCCTGAGAGAGGTCCTTAGGCTGCAAGGGCTCTACATACTCAAGATAATCATTTGTTAGGCCTCGTTTGAAGCCCCTCAATGTTTGGAATGCATCGATTCCCTTCAACTTAAGTATGAGCTCTCTGTAGTCAGCAGAGATGTACTGGGTGAGGGTCTTGTGTTCTATCGAACACTTGTCCCACGCATCCCAACTTCTTTCTTCTTCCTTGCCTAGCAAAAACTCCTTTCAAAACATTGTTTCGAAAGCTGCCCAAGTGGTAAGACTCATCCACCACTTGTATGCCTTGCCAGACAATAAGAAACTAGTTTCTACGGGCTGCACATGACTAGGCTGCTTACGCAGCTCATGAATGTCCGACCATTTCGCTAAGAACATATTAACAGAATCCTTGTTACGCTCTCGTTCCTCGCCGCCAAAACTAGGCAACTTAACATCTTTAAGTAACGCCAAGGCTGTTTCTACAGCCTCGCAGGCACTGCGGCATGTCCTCCCGGGACCACGAGTGAGGCTGTGCTCATGCGTGTCGCAAGCGGGCGTCTATCACAACGAGGAAGAGGAGAAGATGTCGAAATAGCGGACAACACGTCTAGGCGTGTGGAGATGTCCTGCAGCATCATGACAACGTCATCCTGGACCCTCTGTAAGGTTGTCAATTGCGTGTTAACATATCTAAACATCCCACTAGAGCGCTCCGTCTTCGTGAGGATGTCGGCAGGGTCAGTAAGGTACTAGTCAAAGTCGTGGTCTGCCAAGAGGTCATCGTCCCCCTCGACGACGTCAGTGTCCATATAATCCAGCTCATCGACCGGAGCGGGGTCAACCAGGTCGGCGGCACGATCAATTAGTAAACTGAAAAACAAACACACTTGAAAAAACAAGGTAAGAACGTGTTTGTACAAGTTTAGTTACTCAACGCTATGGTCAAGGAGACGGCTTTTGTTTTGCAAACAATTTACAAGGCACAATGGCCTTCGACCACTTGCTCTAGGCACTACGGCGTAGGAATTTCCAGGCGCTACGACCGTATGTTTTCTCCTCTAGGTGCACACATGCAGTGCACACGTGCTGGATGAAATTTCCTCTAGGCGCTATGGCCATAGAAGTGTTCACTAGGCACAACGGCCATAGAACGGCTCGAAGGACTCGGCACTACGGCCGTGGGATTTGTCTCTCTCTTAGCATGCGGCGCTACGGCCGTGTGCGGTGGGTCTCTTTCGTGGAAAACGGGCACTACGGCCACATGGCGCGACGGCTGTGTTGGGTTTGTTTCGTGGAGTGTATTGTTGTTTTGTGTTTTTTTTAAAAAAATAACGGGCCGGGGCCGCTTCCGGCGTGGCCGCCCGCCCGTGGGGAGTGTCCACAACAACGGGCCCGATTCTGGCCGCCGGCCGCTTGGGCTGGCCGCCTAAGGGATGGGCCGGCCACCTGCCTGGCCGCCGCCTAGGCTGGCCATTTGGGCTGGTCGCCTGGGTTGGCCGCCGTGGGGCTGGTCTTCGCCCCCCCTTCAAACGTGGGGTTGGTCTTCGCCCCCACCCACTCAAACGTTGATTGTTCCAGCAGTCGTGGGGCTGGCTGGTCTTCGCCCCCCCCCACGCTGGTTGATTTGGCGTTTGAGCAACTTCAACGAATTCTTTCGCAGACAAGCTTCTCTCATTACCAAACGAATTTGATTCGCAGACAATTTCAACGCAGAGAAAAAAAAACAAAACAAGATGCTTACCTGCAATTCGTTTGTTGTGTGTGACGGGGAGAGAGAGAGAAAGAGTGAGAGAATTCTTCCCTTCAATTCTGGCCGCCTCCCTCCACACACTCCATTGGAGATAAGGATGAGAAGATGAATGGTTGAAAACCATTGAGTGGGCTCTGGTCCCCCGGTCACGCGCGGACCCTGACGACCCCATCGAACCGACGCTCTGATACCAGTGTTAGATATCCGTAACGCCACTACCGGCGTTACCACGAGAGGGGACGGCCTCTGGCTCACCACCCAGCCATAGAGGAAGAATGAGGATTGCCCCTCATCCCCCCAGGCTATATAGTGTGTGGCCTGCCATCCACACTAGCCTGGCCGCCCATGACTCCGCATGGGCGTCCTCTCCCACTGAACCCCGGATATGGCTTAGATATCCGGTCTGCCGTCGGTCTCACAGGCGTTACAGCCTACGTGACACCCATGGAAGCTCTGCCTACCACAACAACACAAGAAGCCTCACGATCACCTCTAGCATCCTTAGCAAAGTTACAAAAGTTGGAAAGTGAAAAGATAAAAACTTATTCACCACCCGGAGCATTAAAAAAATGCATGAGAAGCTGAAAGAAACTAATGTGTTAAGGAAAATGCCTAGCCCTCCAGGAAGGGAGAACTGTTGGTGATACAAGTGGCTCTAGAAATGCCTATAATGGGAATAATGGTATGCAATGTATTTGGCTAAGGTGATGTAGCAGCATGCACAATAGTAGTTGACCACCCCTTTTCCCATGCACAATAGTAGAAATGCCTATAATGGGAATAATGGTATTTGGCTAAGGTGATGTGGCAACATTCACAATAGCAGTTGACCACCCCTTTTCTTATGCAACAGAGCATAGCAAAAGGTAGAGCCACCACCTCTCAAAAGTGCAAGAGGTTTGAGTTGACCATGAATAAGGCATATGTACTCTTAACCAAGAGGCCACACCTAGAGAACGCCAAAGAGTATGACAAGGAACCATGCATGCCACTCATTCACCGATTCCTTGTTGATAGGATTTACGTTGAGAAAAAATATGTATTCAAAAAGTTGACACATGGATTGGAACATTGCCTTTCTAACAAATATCAGTTCGCAAAGCTACTCGGAAAATAAAAACACAAAAGATGTAGCTCAAGAGGCAACGATAGTCGACTTGACACATTAGCTATACAACTCTAATGGAGAGGAATCAATACTTATAGATTGCTAAAATAAAGAAGCTACAGGAACGCCATGAACAAATAAGTGTCAAAAAGAAAAGTCGGGAAATAAGCTGAGCTTCAAAGTAGGTTGCAAAACTTCCAAGAAAATTATGGTAAATGATGCAGCAAGATGAACATTCTAATAAAAGAGCTAGAAGATAAAAACAAAAGTTTAAATGATGAGAAGAAACTTCATGCAGAGCTTCCAAGAAAATTATGGTAAATTATGCAAAAAGATGAAACATTCTAACAAAAGAGCCGTGGAAGACATAAAAACAACAATTAAAATGATGAGAGGAAACTTTATGCAGAGCTAAACATACAAATACATAACATGCAGGACAAATACGATATAAAAACTAGTTGAGGTAATCAATGACACCAACATAAAAGTTCAACATTTGTTAAATCAACTGGAGGTAGAGAAAGAAGCAAGGATTAATGTGCAAAATAGATTGCAAAATAAAAAGCAAAATATTAATCTAATAGAACATAGCCACAAAAAGTAGCTAGAGGCCATGGAGGAGGAAAAAACCCTGGCTAGAAGGATATATGTAAATACATGTGAAGGGATAAACAAAGCACTATAAAACAAGGGTATAAGATATAATGCAAGAAAAGGAGGCCATGATCAAAATCCACCTAATAGTAGCAACACATTTAAATAGACAAATCAAAAATGCTAAAACTGACTGTTAAGGTTGGAAGACACAGTTGAGGCTCTCATCAAGGAAAGAGACGAGTTAGTAAACACAAACTCGAAACTAAGAGACTCCAGACAAAAGAGAGAGGAACATATTACCCAAGATTTGGAAGAAAAGGAAGCATATTTAATGCAACTCCACCAAAGCCTTTCAAAAATAAGTCAACCCATGACTCCCATAGAGACTAGTAAACTGTTCAATAAGTTGAGGGAAAGGGTAACACCATTGGGGCAGATCTTCTGGTAATACCTTGGGCCCCTCTCCAGACCTTTACTTTGTGTTTTGCTTCACTAACCATCTTCCTATGTTAATATGTAACCTCAATGTCAATGAAACTAACGTGGGGGGGGGGATTTAGTATTAATCAAACAAAATATAGGAGGGTATGTTAACCCCACTTTAATAATGGGAGTATTTCATGGGGATATAGAATTAAAAGATCTAGAGAATATCTATCACTACTTCCTCCATCCCAACAGTGCTAAATTTTATATCATGGTGTAGAGTCTTATCGACATTCTACTAACTTTCAAGAGGGGGAATAACTTTTTGACTTAATGAATCCCTTCATAAAAACCTTCGTATAGAAAGATAAAAAAAGTTTAGAATGGATGTAAGAAGAGGGATGGTTTGAAGCGTGGGATACACACCACCATGTTTTAATGCACAATAGTATTATGTGTGACCCCTATGGTATTCGTAAGTTGTATGACATTATTATGTTTATCTAACCTCCTTAACATCTACTCTAGTGTATGAATTTGATCAAGAACATTTAGAAAATACCCTAAATTTTTGGAGGATAAAGATGTACATATTGTGCATAACTCATTTCTCTCAAAAACTATAACCACCAAAGCCAAGGGATAGATAAAAAGATGAACACACTTATCCCATCCATAGGCCCCTAATTTCTCTTACTCTGGAAAATAAAGAAAATAAAGATAGGAAGAATACTGACAACCCAAAAGATACTGACCCTTATTCTTTCCCAGTTTTTAAACTTCCCACTAACGCTCTCAACCTCGAGGAGCTACCAGAATTTATGCCAACAAGTGTGACTAATCCTCCACAGTAAGAAACTCCTACTAAAGAACCAAAAGCTATCTTTAACAGTACAGATATCCTGGATATGTCTACTAGTAGTGAATATGAACTAATGATTAGAATTGATAACCTGCTGCTGTAACCTAAACTCATGTGATGAAGGCCTCATAGCAAATCACACCATTTTCATTCGACCACGCCAATCTTGATGGAAGCTTATGTAACCATAGACAAGTAACCATGGTTACCTTACCCCATCAGAGCTCCAAGGCCAAATGTGTAGGAATTAATGCCAATGGTAGGGGAAGGAACCCTATGGGAGAATGTGGCTAGGCTTACCAAGCGGGTAAATCCAAACTTAGTAGATGTGTTAGAAAGTAGAATTGTGGTCCATATGGTTAATTACTACGACAAAAGATGACGGATCAAGTACCTTGTAAAACAAAGAGGAGGATACAAAGAGATGTGCTAGAAATTGGAATTGTGGTCTACATGATTAATACTACTACAATAGATGTCATATCAAGTACCTCGTAGAACAAAGAGAAGGATATGAAGAGATACAACCAAATGTGACGGTCCTTGCATTGCATATTGCTATGGCATCTAACTAGCATGGAGATCACCCTTCTTGGAGGTAAGTTTATTGCAAGAATTTCAGATGTCTTTCCTACAGAGCTTCCAGATGGTTTACCACCATCAAGGGAAGTAGACCATGGCATCGAAAGTTATGCCTTGGTCCAAACCAATAAGCAAGCCTGCTTATAGGTTGAGCCACTCCGAGGCACAGGAGGTGGAAAAACAATTGACCGAATACTTAGAGAAAGGGTTTATTCGCCCTAGTTCGAGTCCTTGGGCATCACCGATTCTTCTGGTAAAGAAGAAAGACGGTTCTATGTGCATGTGCATAGATTATCGGGCTCTTAATCAAGTCACGATTAAGAATAAGTACCCTATGCCACGTATGAACGAGTTGTTTGATCAACTCTATGGGTCGAAATATTTCTCTAAGATAGACCTGAGATCTGGGTATCATCAGGTTAGAATTAAGGTCGAGGATGTTGCGAAGACAGCATTCAGGACACGATTCGGTCACTTTGAGTTTTTAATTATGCCGTTTGGGCTAACCAATGCTCCAGCGACTTTTATGATGCTAATGGACAGTGTTTTACGTCCGTACTTAGGAAAATTCGTAGTAGTTTTCCTAGATGATATTCTTGTGTATAGTAAAACGCGTAAAGAACACTTGGCACATTTGCGATTAGTGTTCGAGTTATTGCGACAACACAAGCTATTTGCGAAGGAGAGCAAATGTGATTTTTTTGAAAGAGAAATTCACTATTTGGGCCACATTATATCCGCCCATGGTACGCGGATGGAACCTGAGAAAGTGGAAGCTATTCTCAAGTGGCTAGCCCCGAAAAATCTCGAAGAACTGCAGATTTTTCTTGGCATGTCGAGGTTTTACCGACAGTATGTAAAGGACTATGCAAAGATCGCAGTCCCGTTGACGGATCAATTGCGCACAAAAACAAAGAATATATGTTGGGAGGGAGACCAACAAAAGAATCTTCGAAAAACTTAAGGTAGCCATAGCAGTTGCACCTGTTTTGACTATAGTTGACCCTACTGAGCTATTTGTCTTGGAGACAGACGCTAATGGTGAGGCCATTAGAGCCGTGCTTTTGCAAAGGGGACGCCCTGTTGCATTTGAGAGCAAGAAATCAGATAGGGCTCAGCGTAACTACTCGGCTTACGAGCGGGAGTTACTGGCCATCGTACATGCACTTAAAAAGTGGAGACACTATTTATATGGTGCCACTTTTGAAGTACGTACGGATCACGAAATCCTGACATGGCTTTCGAGTCAAAACAAGTTGAACGGTCAGAAAGCTCGGTGGGCGGAGCTCCTACAGGAGTTTGACCTTCAGATTCGCTACCAAAGGGGTAAATATAATGTTGTGGCGGATGCGCTTAGCCGCATGCCACAAATAAATGAGTTAAGCTTTACGGTTTTTAAGAATGAGTTCTTGGAATCACTCTGTGGCTTGTGTGAGCATGATCCTGTCTTTACAGAGGTCTGGCGCGCTGTATGCGCACGCACTTTGTCACAGCCGCGCCCACCTTCCTCATTGGCACGTAATGCTAGTCCGAAGAGACTGGCCGTAGGTGCGGCGGGTAGCGAGGCGAGAGTTAGTCCGCCGGAGAGGCTAGGCGAGTCTTCGGGGTATAGTTTAGAGCCGGAGAGCTCAGACGTAGGCCCTTCATCACCTTTGTTTTCCGACACGGTTTCAAAGGATGATGCTAAACTTCGTCGGGGGGAGAAGTATGTTAACTACTCCATTGACGACGGGTACTTACTCTACAAGGATAGGGTGTGTGTACCAACTATTGTGACTTTCGAGCATGCATTCTTAGAGAAAGTCACGATAGTCCAAGTGTTGGTCATCCCGGGATACAAAAGACCTATGCACTAGTCAAACGACATTTTTATTGGCCTAGTTTGTTCAAGGACGTCCAGACTTATATGTTGCAATGCAATAAGTGTCAGGTCAATAAGCATGAAAGGCTAAAGGTTGGGGGCTTGCTCCATCCTTTAAGCATTCCTCAAGGGAAATGGGAAAGCATTTCCATGGATTTCATCACTGGTTTACCCACGACAAGTCGAGGGGATGACTCGGTCTAGGTGGTGGTGGATAGGTTAACCAAGATGGCAAAATTTATTGCCACCAAGAAAATGGTAAAAACGCCAGAGTTGGCAAAACTCTTTATTGAACATCTCTACAAGCTATATGGCTTGCCCACAGATATAGTGTCAGATAGAGATAGAAAGTTCAACAGCCACTTTTGGAGGGAAGTCTTCAAAAAGCTGGATACTACTCTGAGTACGAGTACGGCGGACCATCCGGAGTCTGATGGTCAAATAGAAAGAGTTAACCAAATACTCGAGGATATGTTGCGTTCTTATGTAAGTAAGAAGCAATCAAATTGGGAAGAATATTTGCCCATATTGGAGTTTGCTTATAACAGCTCCAAGCATTCAGCGCCGACTGGATTTACACCATTCAGCCGAGATCTCCAATGGGATGTAGGCCTAGAAAAGGAGAAGATTCAATCTGTCAAGGATTTCCTTGAAGATATGAATGATATGCTCAGAGTCGCATGTGATAGCATTCGTAGCGCTCAGGATCGCGCTAATACTTATGCGGATAAAGGACGTAGAAAGGTGACCTTTGCAGAAGGTGACTTTGTATTCCTCAAGGTTCCTGCGCAGTCAGAAACCATGAAAACGGGAAAGTGTGATAAACTTTCTCCGAGATATTGTGGTCCTTTTAAAATCCTTAAGAAGATTGGGAACGTAGCATATAAACTTGAGTTACCGGAGAGTTCTCAAGTCCATCCTGTCTTCCATGTCAGTAAACTGAAGAAATCAGTTCACGGGTTAGAGAATGCGGTTTCTCTAGAGATTTTGGTGGACTTGATAGAGCCACGAAAGATACCACATGAACCTGAAAAGATTCTACAGTATCGTGACAGACAAACCCGACACGAAAACTCTTCTTAAGGGGGGGTAATGTCACGTAGGCTGTAACGCCTGTGAGACCAACGGTAGACCAGATATCTAAGCCATATCCGGGGTTCAGTGGGAGAGGACGCCCATGCGGAGTCATGGGCGGCCAGGCTAGTGTGGACGGCAGGCCACACACTATATAGCCTGGGGGATGAGGGGCAATCCTCATTCTTCCTCTATGGCTGGGTGGTGAGCCAGAAGCCGTCCCCTCTCGTGGGTGGTAATGCCCGTAGTGGCGTTACGGATATCTAACACTGGCCAAGCCAGGCTAGTGTGGACGGCAGGCCACACACTATATAGCTTGGGGGATGAGGGGCAATCCTCATTCTTCCTCTATGGCTGGGTGGTGAGCCAGAGGCCGTCCCCTCTCGTGGTAACGCCCGTAGTGGCGTTACGGATATCTAACAATGGGGGTTGATAATTGCACATTTATGGTCTCTAAATCCGTGGTGGGCTTGATAGGCATATGCTTCATCCTTTGTTTGGTTGCCCCTCTTGGTTTCTTTTCTCCTCTTGGAGATTTTGCTACACTTCTGCTTGTCTCCTTAACCACTATTATTTTCTTCATCAAATCTTTTGTATCAGCAAGATATACATTCATATCTTGCTTCATTTCTTTGTTATTGATTGAGATGAGGGGGCTCTAATAAGTGATTCATCCAAAAGAGGGATATTTATAGCGATATTAGCATAGCATGGCTAAGGATCATGATCTCATCAACTAAGGGTTTGCAACCTTACATTCATGCTTATTCATGTATACATTGAAATCTTTGTAATGCATTTGTGCCCCAGTCATCCTTCTTGGCCCTTTGTGACCTATACAACTTATGCAAGTCTACGTGGTTATACATATCCATGGGCTTTACGTGCATGATCATGGTCTGATATGCATGCCTTCCCAAGTTTTGTTCTTTCATGTAAGAAAAATCTTCCCTATTGTTGTTTACCTTATTCGACTAGCATATGTCTTTGCAATCCATGTGAAATAGGTGGGTATTTTCCCCTTTGGTAACTACAAAGCATCTCGTATGAGTTGTTCTACACTAGGATAGGCGTTTTTTTCCGTCATCGAGGTAGGTTATTGTACCCTTTTTGGTACCCTGGTCATATGTTGCCAAATACTTTGTAAAAAATTTAGTATTGACAAGGCAATCAATCGCTTCGACATATCCTTTTAGCACCACTTGATGTAGCTTTTATTGGGCATCCTTGTCCTTAATAAGCATATGCATGCATTACAGCAAGTGCCTAGCTCATGGGTCTTCTAGGGTATGCCCTAAGGAAGTAGCAAAACGGTCTCTGAAACTGGAGATGATGAAGCTAATGACAAAAGTGTTTCTCTGTTTAAGTCTCAGAACAAGCTTGCTCGCTTCTAACCTTGGCTCGAAAAAAAAAAACCATTACGGCAAGTGGCATTGGAAGTACATCTTTTTGTTATGTACTTTCTTCTCATACACCAATATGTTCCCCTACATCCTATCAAAGTAATCCCCTAGATGTGTGATCTTTTGCTTGATGGGCTTCTGTTCGGCCTGATGCTTTGCTAGAGTCCTATCCTTAGTAGATGCATATTTAGAGTTGGATGCCATCCTATTGCTAACATTGAGAAACATTTCGATCTCTTGAATCATAGGTTGGTAAGAGCTTCCCCCCTTCTTGTGTTTAGAGGTGTTCAATGTTGGGACACACATGCCCTAGGCCATGTGTGGGAGGATTTTTCTTGGTCATCAGAAACCTTACAATGCCAAGACCCAATCAGCAAAGTTAGAGTGACTCTTAAGATACCCAAATTTTTAGTATATGGCTTCTCTCCATGGATCTTAGTCATGGTCGTTGGTGGTTGACAAGGTGCATAATTATAGGTGGAATTTGCTATGCTTTCTGTGGGGTATACACTTGATTTTAGTTTGTGTGTGCCTTGTTGGCTGTAACATGCCCTAATTTTAGGTGCCATGATTATGGAGGTTTTGTGTTGGGGCATGACCACCATGGCATGATCACCGATCACACGAGAGTGCTTTTGAAGCATTGACAGTGCAATTGGTTAATTGATAGTGCAATTGGTTAATTGGAAAGATCAATTTAATAGCCTAAGGGGACACGTATTTCTAGTAAGCTTGAGGAAACGTGATTTTGTAAGCATGGGGCGTGACTGAAGGAGATAGCACATTGTGGAAGCATAAACTGTAAACATATAAGAGAGTGCAAAGGAGATAGAGAGAGTTGGACAAGATCACCTTTTATAACAGCAGTAAAGCTTTAAAATGGCAATGTCCAGCAACTGAATGTTGAACTATGTGCAAGTGGATTGGATAAGTGAATAATGGGGAACTCCTTATATAGTGCCTCAGTGAGCTGGCCGACTGCCTCTAGGGCTTGCCGACTACTCACATGACAAATAAATAGGAGAAATACAATAAAATGTTAGATAAATAGTAGAAGCCCCAAAACAATGAGATGCACAATTCTAACACCCCCTCTACAGCTCATAGTGTGCAAGGGTCGGATGAAGATGCAACCATGGACCCTCCAGCACCACGAATACTGGAATTACCTCGGAGAGAGCACCCACCAACATGTTTCCTCGAAACAAGATGCCACCACGAACATCAAGGAACTTTGCTTGGCCCCCATGAATTCCTACACAAGTGTGTAGTGAACTCCAAAAATAGATGATGAGCTGCTAGAGACACCGTGCCCATAATCCCTAATAGTGGACGGAACATATCACATCCTAAAACCCTCAAAAAATGAACTTGGAATAGATCCAGTTCATAATCTTTACTGTACCAAAAATAACCATATCCTGCCAGATGTTTAATGCTTGGAACTCCAAATCACGATCCCCATGCACCAGTAAGTGGAGCTGTAATTAGCCCCCTCTCCTGCCCACAAGCCTCTTATGGCTAGAAGCACATGGGGGGAGCTGTATGTGTACTAGAGAAGCACACCATCTGGGGTCTCTTGAGTTGGAAATGCCCTGGGAGCCCTAGAAGTGGTACTAGAATCTGTATCAATTTCATGTGTCATGTCTTGCCTTTTCTTTGAGATGAAGCCTTGCCCTTGGTCTTGTCCTTCTTTTCTTGGACAAACAATCCTGGATAGATGTCCTCTTTTCCCGCAAGAGAAGCAGCAACTCCAACCTTTCTTTTGAACTGAGGAAAGTGCCTACTCCAGAACTATTGTGACTAACACCTTCAACTCCCTGTGAGATGAGAATGGACTCCTCCTCCAAAAATTAGGGAGCTAAGATCATCAAAATCCAACTGAATGGATGTGACCTGGCACCGCAAAGATCGAGAAATCACATCATAGTCCAGAGGAAGCTTGGTAATAAGGATAAGAGCAGCCAGTTGAGAAGAGGACAAAGCAGCACCCATAGCCAGTAATTGGTCATGGATAACCTTGGCCTTTATGAGAAAAGACTGCATTGAATTGCCTTCAGGAAATAACAAACCATAGGGCTGCCCCTGCAAGGTAACTGCCCTCATCGATGAATCTCGTGCAAAGAGATCCTCCAACTTTAACCATACTTGATGAGCACTGGTAAGAGTTTGCACGGTCGGTGAGACCTCCTTAGTGATGGTCCGCACAAGCACATAATGCGCCTTTGAGTCCTGATTCTCCTAGTCTTGTAATTCCACAGCAAATTCATACTCCTAATCTTGAGTCCAACTCCTAGATTTTTGATGACGCTCGTCGGCTTCCTTTCAATGCCCTGAACAATGTCCCACAAACCCTTGTGGATGAACCAGGCCCGCATTTGAAGCTTCCAAGCATAGTTGGGTCCTTTCAACTTGTCATCTTTGTTCGTACAAGGGGGAGCCATATCCACAGCAGCAGCAAAGAACAAATCTCAGCTCTCAAATACTTCTCTCAAGTGCTTTCCAACGAAGCGAGGCACCAGGAAACAATTAGCCCCCTCTCAAACCATAAAGAGAAAGAGGCGGGACAACAGCAAATAGTTTAAGATCCACCGAGAACCTCCTACTAGAAGGGTAGGGACTCGTGGAGGAGGAAGAAAATGTATAGCCACTTGTCTGGCAACTCCACATGTAGAACTCACCAAATTTGATGCCGGTGCAGAAAACACAGCCACAACTCCACCATTTGCCTCTGTAGAAGAAAACGCAGCGACCAAAACTAGCCAGATAGCCTCGGTAGGAGAAAACATAGCCAAAACACTTCAAGATCTGCCTCTAAAGAGCAAAACACAACTTGTAGGGCTAGCCGACAGCAACTAGAAGAGGGCTGGATGAGAAATGCAGCAAGGTACTAAAAACATAACAACAGTATATGGACTGATCTGCAGTTGGAGAAGTGGAGGCAAAACGCATAGCAAAAGTGGGCAGACTTGCAGGGTTTGGAGCAGCCTGGACCTAAGCGTATAATACCATGACGGAGATAGCACAGTGGGGAAGCATAAACTATAAACATATGAGAGTGCAAAGGAGACAAGAGAGAGTTGGACAGGATCACCTTTTATAATAGCAGTAAAGGTTTAAAATGGCAATGTCTAGCAGTTGAATGTTGAACTATGTGCAAGTGGACTGGATGAAGAAGTGAATAATGGGGAACTCCTTATATAGTGCCTCAGTGAGCTGGCCGACTACCTCTAGGGCTGGCCGGCTGCTCACAGGACAAATAAATAGGAGAAATACAATAAAATGTCAGATAAATAGTAGAAGCCCCAGAACACTGAGATGCACAATTCTAACAGTGATTGCAGACCATGATTATGTTGGGGTATGACTGCTAATCATGGCATTCATGGGAGTGCTTTTGAAGCATTGTAGCTCAATGGGGTACATGCATTTTTGGTAAGCTTGAGTGAGGAGGCATGATTTTGAAGGCCATAGGGCATGACTACATGATTTTGAAGGCCACAGGGCATGACTACATGATCCCGCCCAGTCAATTGGTCTATTATTATGCGGTTATAGGTGATTTCAAGCTAAGACCCCCCAACTTTGATTGGAAAAAGATGAAGATGGTGGCTTTTAAGTAGTGTGGTCAATTTACATAACATGGACAACCTCCCTTTGATGTAGATAGTAAGGAATACAATGGTGTTGATTCAAAACATGGACCCTAGTAGATTGCATAAAGAAGAAAAAAGACATGAAATATCACACAAGCTAAGGAAAGATCCTACCTTGTCAGTGAAGTAAAGTAGAAACAATGGTGTAGGATAAGGCACATGCACACTACAAGCAGAAAACAGTCAAATGCTTCAAAGTTATAAACAAAGATCAATCATAAGCAAAAATCATGGTCAGGGAGTTTTAAAGTTAGGTCATAAATGGAAGGAGGTTGTGTGCCACGTGGTGAATGTTAAGTGGACTTTGAGAGTTGCAATATGATCCTAACATGTAATAACACCATAGGATCACGTTGCTCAAGCACGCCACAGAATCACAACATAGATGGAATCACACCCTTTATAGGCAACGGAATCATGTCACGGAATCACGACCGGATGGAACCACGCGTGTTATAGTAAAAGGAATCATGTCACCCCTGATCATGCTATGAAATCATGTCGTTCGATTATGCCATAGAATCATGCTGCCCTTTCACACTATGGAATCATAGCATAGATAGACTTACACCCATTTTATAGGTAACAAAATCATGCCACCCGATCATGCCATGGAATCACATTGCCTGATCACGCTACGAAATCACATCGCCTAATCACATCATAGAATCACAGAGAGGATGGAATAATGCCCATTTATAGGCCATGGAATCATGCCCATTATAGGCGACATAATCACGGGTAGGATAGGTAGGACAGAATCACACCCATTATAGGCAACGGAATCATGTCACCTGATCATGCCACATAATCACAGTGCTCAATCACACACCCGATCACACAATGGAATCATGCATGTTATAGGCAACATAATCACACCATAGGAACACATTACAAATGGAATCACGGTGCCCGATCATGATTGTTATTTTGCAGCATGGGGCGTGCTTGCCTCATCTTTTTGTGATTACTCCTGGGCTAACCTAGACATGTGGTGTTTGTCGATCCATGGTGTTTGGCAAGGTGGTGTGCTTAAATTATAAGGAAGACTTTAGTAGAATTTTTCCATCAACCTATGTTGGCTCTCTGCACCATCAGTTAGTGGTTAGAAAGAGGTTAGTGCATTAGTGCTTCAGTATCTCTTGAGCACACTAGTTATTCCCAAGCATACCTTGAGGTTGTTTTGGACGTGGAGGGGTGGTTTTGTTGTAGACCTAGTAGATCCTCTCTAGAGCATACGAGTTCTTGTTCCATCCATTTTATTAAGATCTCCATTGATTCGTTGGTGGATTCTTCTGGTAACAATTCTAGATTGTGTTATTGTGTTTTTGCCAATTTTCCCTTACCCTTAGAGTAATTTATATTTTACTCCATGTCACCGGGGGGAGCAAGTATAATCTTTGTTTGAGAGGTTGTGCATTTGTCATAGGTTCTTGTGGCTTCTCAATTGCATTATTGCGCACCATTTTTGGGATGCCATTCTATTAAAACCTTCCCCTTTCGAGGTTTATTCTCATGTTTTGGTCCTCAGCCTTTCATTGTCTTTGGAACCCAAATAATGTTGTTTCCTTGATGGTATCCTTAGGCTTCCAGAATTCTTATCGATATCCATAACTTTATGTGGTGTTGGTAGAAATAAGTTGTTCCTGTCTTGGGTTGTCACGGTAGAGGCTTCCCATTAGCACATGTATCCCTATTCACTTTCCCATGTTGGCAGAAATAAGTCGTTCCTCTCTTGGGTTGTCACAGTAGAGGTTTCCCATTAGCACATGTATCCCTATTCACTTTCCCATGTTGCTTTGAAATCCAAATTTATGTTTGCCCTTCATAGTACTCTTCAGGTCTTAAGAGTTCTTTAGGTACCCATTATTTTCGCCTTGGAATACTCAAAGACCCACCTTGTTTTGAGGGGATTTTTCTTTTGGTTTCCTCTTTAGGTAAGGTATGAAGTGATTTTCTTTGTCATCTTCCTGAGGTGCTAGCAACATGTGTACTCGGTTAGTGGCCCTTTGTTTGGATTTCCTGGGTTAATTTGTCATATTTATCTTCTCCCAATGGCATGGTGTAGGACATTCCATCATGTTGGAGTTGTGTCGTTCTATGAGCCTAGCTGATGGTGCATCCTAATGCACTAATCCAAGCTCTTTTGAGCAACATCTCTTCCATCATCATATGTGTAGGCACCACATATACCTTCTCGGGCAAGGAATTATTTTTGGTTGACATAGAAATTTTAAAAACTCCAAAAGCATTGACTCTTCCTAAGTGTATGCTTTGGATTCTATCTCTTGTGGGCTCTAGCTCAGGTTGTCCCATTTTATCTCAAGTTTCATACGAGAGTGCAGGTTGTGACTGCCCCTCTTGTGTTACTTATGCAAAGTAGGGTGTGCAAATTCTTGAAATAAACTCAACGTCGCACAGTGTACAAATTTCTAAAATAGACACACCTACCTTTAACGTCATAGGTTCAATCTCTAGGTCCTCTTTCTCTATCATGGTAAGAGTAGCCACGTCGATTAATGCAATGCAAGGTTTTAGTGTTCGATACCATTGGTGAGCCTTTCCTTCTAGGGTCAAAGAAAAAGCATGTATCATGATTACACCACTTACTGGCCCACATGTTTTACAAGTAGACTCAAAGACCTCTACATGTTGGATCGGGCCCCCATCTCTCGAGAATTTTCGCACAAGCTTTGAAATAATATGTGGCTTCATCATCTGGGATGTTCTGAATTCTAGGGTGGTGCCTAGCTCCCTAACTATACCTTGGCCCATTTCCCCACCGCAACCATGTTCAACAGATCCGCCCTTGTGAGACTGTGTTTAGATCTACATTGGGATCTATAATTGGCTTTCGAGGAGCTACTCCCCCCTACCTAGACCACGTCCTCTTCCTGGATAGGTTCTTCTATTTAGCTCAGGTCTATGGTGGCTGGGTACGGGTAATTCTTCTCACTGCCTGGCTCATTGTTAGCAGCAGCCTTAGCCTGCCTTTGTTCGATCAGGAGTTCCATGCTCTACAAGAATGTGGGATCATTGATCATTTCTTGTATACCCTCTCTTGTATAGAGATGATCCTCACCTCTCCTATAGGTGCCCTAGGTATATTGTCCTTCTCCTCTTATGCCTCAAGGCTTTCGCAAGCCCTTGGTTCCTCATTGATGGGTTCTAGAGTTGGTGTCACTCCTTCCGTTATTCCCATCCACATGCTATTAGTGGTTTTTCTAGATGTTTCTAGTTCTTTGCCATGTGGTTGGAACTAATTCAAATCCTCCATTTCCCTCTGTTCCACCCTTGTTCTTCGTGTATCGAGATCTTGTTTTCTTAAGCTCAATAGCCGCAATCTCAGCCCTCTTCAAGTCTTTTCCTATTTCCTCAGATGTGGGGAAGAAGACTTATCGTGGGTGGCAATGCTTTCCTTATCCCTTCTAACTCTGGGGGTCATCCCATTGATCCTTACTGTGTTAATATTCATAGGGCCAAAAGATTGGGTAGGTAATTTTGGTCTTAGACTATTTCGTGCGCTTGTTGAAGGGCCCGTGCGACATGTGCTACAGATTACGCTTCATCTTCCGTGCCGTGCTGGTGGAGACCAAAATATCCCCTGGCTATATCAACGATTCTGCTGGATCTCACAGCAGGAGGAGAGGGCTTTTCTTACTCTCCAAGGCCAGAGAATCTTAGCCCTTCTTCCATGGATTCCTCATCCTTCTATGGTGGTCAGATTTCTCCAAGCTGAAACACTCAATTGAGAGTGGCCTGAACCAACACTCCTTTGGTAGGAAGAACCTAGGTGATTTGATGCACTGTCGTCAGGGGATAAGATTGTATCCAATGAGTTTATTGGACCTCAAGTGCATGAGAATGTATTTCGATAGGCAAAATCACTACTCCAACCGTTTCACCTGTTTTTCTGCTGAACTGTCTTTTCTAGCTTGTGAAATAGCAGATATCCATGAAACTGCAAAGAATGGTCCATGTCGTGAAGTAGCAGGCAACAGTTCACGTCGTGAAATATAATATTGTTCATGTTGTGAACTATTTTTTACGGTGCAGCACTTGATGTTTCACGTTTCAAAATTTTAGCTCAGAATGACTTCAATTTGAGTCGGATAGACTCCAATGGTGTAATTAGGGTACTTCTCTTACCACTGGTTTGACCACCCTTAATTTGTGAATTAGCAGTTTGTGAAAGCTTAACTCGTGAATTACTAACATGTGACGCGCTAACGCGTGAAGGGTTAACTCATGAAGTATTAACCCATAAAGTAGCAGGTTATGGTTCACACGTGAAGTATTAGATGCTTCACACGTGAAGTATTAGATGCTTCACATCGTGAAACAGAATATGATTCACGCCATGAAATAGCATGTGGTTCACGTCGTGAAACACTTCACTACTATTTCATGTGATAAGATTTTTCAGTTTCGTTATGTCAAGATAAGACGACCTAATTTTAGTAAGGTAATCTCGAGATTCCCAATGCTGATGCGAAAGGTGTTTCACATTGTAAAGTAGTAGGTTATGTTTCACGTCGTGAAACATTTCTTGCACTTTTAAGTGTTAACAACCGCGTCAACAGAGAATGATGGTTTAGAGGGTGATTTCCCTACCCAAATGATCCAAACAGGTTGTGCCAAGGATTAGGAATGCAATGGCGATCGCTCCTTATTTTTGTAGTTTTTGTGATTTTTTGAAAAACAGAACAAAACGTGTCACCTACTAGCTCACGTTGTAGGAATTGGTGATGACGAAAAACAACAAAATTGAATGTAAAATTGAGTGTAGCTTTCCTCTAGGTTCTCCCAAGTACTCACCCACACTTTCAACACAATTTTTTGTAATTCCTCCTCTACCAGTCAAACCTTATCTACACAGTGTCTTCACATTGCACCTTTCAAATGCAAAGGCAATGGTGAATCTTGCATAGTGGGACCTGAAGCTCTAAGAGAATGGAAGAAAAAAAGATGTTTCCCCGGCAGTGGCACCAAAAATTTTATGCGCTACCACACCTCCTAAGAGGGAACTCCACACAACCACAAACGGGAGAAGCAATAGACACCACAATCATTGGGTACTTACCAATTCTTCGAGCTCATGTTCCTTGAGGCTCCCCAAGCTCACTTAGGAATCTCCACTCCTCTGATCTCCACCTCCATGTTGTCACGCAGAGTTGCTCGTACCACAATACAAGGCAATCTACCTCTCTCTCTCTCACACACATGCATGAAAGAGGAATATGCACTAGAGTACACTCTCACTCTCTCTCTCTCAAGATAAAGACAAGAGCTCTCATAGCACAAAGGGGGATTATGTCATTTCATGGATGAGAATTGCCTTTTATACAACTGGCCCTTATTCACATTTGGGTGCCCAAAACTTACTAACTAAGGCCCTAGGTGGCCAATATCTCAAAATGTATAACTTTTATAGTGCCTTTACATGACACTTATTAATGTCCTCAATTGGAGGAGCATCTTTGTTAATCCAAAATGTGGTTAACAATGACCATCTTGTATTTTGCCTAGTTGTGCATGGTTTGTTAACAAGGTATAACTAGGCTTCATGATCTACAAAGAACACAAATTTATTGGCATAAGCAAGTAATGCATGTACTTCTTAACCGCATAAACCATTGCCAATACCTTTCACTCTATAGTGGTGTAGTTTATTTCCACCTGTTTAATTGTCTACTTGTAAAGCACACTAGATAGTGTAGCTTGAACTCACTAAGTTGCACCAATACAACCAATCACAAAATTGAATGCATCGATGTGGAAATGAAAGATCAAGTCCTAATTAGAAAATAGGTGCAGTTGCATGTTGTTGATACTTCTCAGTCCATTCAAAGATTCGAGTAATCTATATAATGGGCATGCTATCTCAGCATAAAATACGATGAATATTTGATAATAACATACGTGACCCATGAATCATTGCACTCCTTTGTGATTGGTGGGTGTGGCGGTAATTTAAGAACTCGCTTCACTTTGTTATCATCAGTGGAAATTTCATTTTTTGATACTATGTGATCCAAATAACACCATGCTTTGCCAAGAATTGACATTTAAAGGGTTCAAGGATATATGTGCGACACCTTTAAAATATTTATCTTAGGTAATCCAAATGCTTCTTCCATTGTGAGTTTACACAAAGATCATTTGTGAAGACTTCCAACCACTTTTGCAAGTAGTCTTTAAACATAGTACACATTAATCTTGAAAATTTTGCCAGAGCATTGGTCAAGACAAATGGCATGACTTGTGGGAAATTGTTTCCCATGTAGTTGTGAATACAATTTTATGTGAATCCTGAAGGGTTATGGACACTTGATTGTATGTTGAAAATCCATCCAGAAAGTTGTAAGCTTCCACCCCTGTCACTCCCCAAAACATGCTTAGTGTATGGTAAAGGGTAACGATCTCCCCACGTTTGCATCCACACATACCTTGAACCATTCTTTTTTAGCACTAGGATGGTTGTCGCCACCCAATCTCGTATGCTGCACAATGAGTTTATTAATTTCCTCCTATTGAATAAACTACATTGCATAATGAGTTTATCAATTTCCTCCTTTGCAATTATTGAATATTTTGAGTTCATTTGATAGGGTTGTTGCTTTATGGGTCTTGATCCTTCAATGATCAGAATTATATGCTGAACGTAGCACACCCTTTATGTCCTTATAGATCCAAGCGAAGTAATCTTTATACCCTTTCAAACAGCTCTATCGATTCCTCCTCTTCCTTCAAAGCTAGGTTGGTAGCAATGTACACTGGATTTAGTTCCCCAGGGTTGGCAATGTCTACCTCCTAGACCTTCGCCAGTCTATCATATGAGATTCCTAACGGTCCATCCTTGGAGAGCTTGTGCTCTCAAATGGACTACGCTTCTCTCATCGATATTAAAGGTCTTGAAGTGGTTGAGAACCTTTTATAAGTGGATCCTCATCACCGTTTTAAGCCAAAATCATTTTTTGCTTCTTTCTCATCCTCTTCTAAGGCTCTATTTCATTTACATCTCTTGGACCTGGATAACTTAGGCTCTGTTTAAGGTTTTGGCTTCCTCATTGCCTCATCCTCTTGCTGTATCATTACTTAACTTAATTTCCTCTTGTGAGTGTAGCATTATATGGTAGTGATGTGTGTGAACACACTTAGGACCGTCGTGGCACTTTTTCCCTCACTACGAGGTTTTTTCCCCCGTGCGTATGTACACACTCTTATCTACTCATTTTGGGATGTGTACTTATCTTTCGTATATGGCACACATTTGTAGATTCTAATCTAGTGAGTTTGTGTTCTCTCAAGCTTCTCTATCTTGTGTGTGTGCATTGTTGCAACCCTAACTCTAATTCCAACCATTGGTATTAGAGCTAGCTTCCTTGACACTTGATTTAGTAGTCTGCCTCCCTCCTCCTCACACGACCCTGTTTTTCTATCTCCGATTGAGATACCCTCTTAGGAGAAGAAGGTATATAGTGTAGTGTGTTGTATACGAAAGATAAGTACGGCGTATACAGAATTTTCAGGGTCCATGGTACGAAAGAAGGGCAAGTGTCACTGTTGGGGCAGGAAACTAGGGCACTACATAAATGAGTGCAAGAAAAGGCTAGAGAAGGAGAAAAAGATCAAGCATGGCTGTGGTTGATGCATCTACAGCAAGTACAGAGAAGAAGGAATCTGCAAGTTTTGCTCAAGATGATTGGGCAAGGACTGCACATTACAGTTATGACTCTTTTGTTCATGATATATGCATGTCAGTGGGCAGAATCGAATGCTTGGCACTAGTAAGTGCATTACTTCACAAAAAAATATGTTCTCATCTCTGGAATCTGTCTCAAGTGTAGGAACTGTCACATGTGCAAATGGTTCCTCATATCCTATCAAAGAAGTTGGTAGAGTTGTAGTGCAAATGGGGCCGCATTTACTCTCTAAAGTTTTATATGTGCCAGGCATTAAAAAGAACTTGTTGTCAGTTTCAGCCTTAGCCTTGTCGGGCTTGACGGTGAAATTTATGGATGACAAATGTACAGTTCAAATGATGGCTATTCTATCATTACCTCAGGTACCTTGTTTCATGGCCTATACAAGATGGATGTATTTGAGAAGTTACAGCAGGATGCTTGCTCAGTCTCTCTATGACTTGTGCTATGAGATGCAAAATTATGGCATGAACGATTTGGCCATCTGAATTATGGCAGTTTGTTACGCCTTCAAAGGCATAATATGGTGTCTGAGTTGCAAACTCTTGACCCCTACTAGACATGTATGTGAGGGGTGTATTCTTGTTAAAATGCATTGGGCATCATTTCGAAGGATGGATCTATGAGAGTTGTTAAGAAATTACAGCTTATACATAGTGATGTATGTGGTCCTATGAGGACACCATCTATTGGGGGATATCTTTACTTTCACTTTTATTGATGATTACTCCAGATATAGTTGGGTGTATCCATTAAAGCAGAAGTCAAAGGTTTTTATGTGCTTTAGGCAATTCATATCCATGGCTGAAAATGGATGCGAATGTAAAGTTAGCACCCTTCGTTCAGATCGAGGGGGGGGAGTATATGTCCAAGGAATTTCATGCATATATGTCTGAAAAAGGCATAAGGCTTCAATGTACAGTGCCATACACACCTCAGCAAAATGGTGTGGCTAAGAGGAAGAATATGTCTCTCATAGAGATGGCATGATATATGGTGAAAGCCCAAGATTTACCTCATGGTTTTTGGTTAGAGGCAACTATGTGTTGAACAAATGCCCTACTAAGGCCTTGTAGTCTAAAACTCCTTATGAAGCTTAGCATGGCAAGAAGCCTTCTGTGGCTCATTTACGTGTTTTTGGTTGTCTTGCTTATGCTCTTATGCCTGAGCAACAACGCAGTAAGCTTGATGATAAGGCAGTTAAATGCATATTTGTGGGATACAGTTCAGAAAGCAAGGGATATAGACTCTACCATCTAGCTTCAAAGAAGATTTTGGTAAGTAGAGATGTTGTTTTTGTCAAAAAAACTTAGTTCAGCCCATGCTTTCATGCAAAAAATAGTAGAATGTATGCTCACACGACATGTTTGATTCACTCCTACCTTTGTTCAATGGAGGGTAGCCATATGTAGAGCAATTTAATGCTCAACTAAGTGCTGAAATTCAGCCTTTGCAGGTGCAAAATCAGCCTTTTGATGAGGCAATTATTGAGGATGTAGTGGATGAGAAGAGAGCAGCCATAAAAGAATCTAAGCGTATGCCAAAATGGCTTGTGCAGACATTAAGGGATAGCAAGTTGGCAGCTCCTTTGCCTAGTAGAACTCGTGCACATTTTCATCATGCAAATTATTCTCATGTGTATCATGTTCTCATTTCTACTTTATGTAATGAGGAGGAAATTGTTTCCTTTGAGGAAGCATAGGATGATGATCATTGGATGCATGCTATGCAAGATGAGTATAACTTTACACTCAAGAATGACACATGGTATTTGACAGATCTACCTCATGGCAAGAAGGCCATTGGTACTAAGTGGGTTCACAAGTTAAAACGTAAAGCAAATGGTAGCGTTGATCGCTATACAAGGCCAAACTTGTTGTTGCAAAGGGGTATGCCCAGCAAAAGGGCATTGATTATGATGAGACCTTTGCACCCACATCTCGTATGACTACCATTAGGTGTCTCATTGCTTTGGCAGCACATCATGGGTGGAATGTACATCAGTTGGACATTCAGACTACATTCTTGAATGGTGATTTACATGAGGAGGTGTATGTATCGCATCCTCCTGGTTTTGTTGTGAAAGGATATGAGTCTAAAGTATACAGGTTGAAAAAGGCTCTTTATGGCCTTAAGCAGGCTCTTAGAGCATGGTATGAGAAGATTTATACATACTTGGCTACAAATGATTTTTGCAACACTCCAACAGAGAGTACCCTCTATGTGAAGAGGAGTAAGGATACATTTTTTATCATCGTTCTATACATTGATGACCCGCTACTCATCACGATATAGATCAGATTTCATCCTTTAAGGCTGATTTGCAATCATTGTTTGAGATGTCAGATTTGGGACCGTTGCATTACTATTTGGGGATTCAGTTTATGCAGTGTAATGATGGCATTGTTATGTTGTAGTCTAAATATATACATACGCTATTGAAGAGGTTTAATCTTGAAGACTGTAAACCTGTGGCTACACCTATGGAGACAGGTACTCGACTTAGTCTTCAAGATGTAGGAGACTCTTTTGATGCTAATTTGTATCAGCAGGCTGTTGGATCCCTTCTTTATGTATGTAACACGAGACCAGATATATAGTATGCGGTCTCATAGTTGAGCAGATTTATGCATAGCCTAGGTACGAAGCATTGGCAGGCTGTTAAGCGGGTTTTTTGCTATTTACAGGGCACTCAATATTTTGGATTGTTTTATCCAAAAGGGAGTACTTTTAGTGATTCAGATTGGGCTGGATGCTTTTAGTGATTCACATTGGGCTGGATGCTTTTAGTGATTCACATTGGGCTAGATGTTATGACACACGAGTGTCCACTAGTGGGTTTTGCTTTTGCCTTGGTGATTCATGTATATTATGGCTCAGCAAGAAGCATCCTATAGTGTCCACTTCCTGTGAAGCTGAGTATAGGGTAGCTTTTATAGCTACAGCTGAGTGTGTGTGGCTCAGACATCTTATGGCTAATTTGGGTGTTGGACAGTCGTCTAGCACTACGATTTTCACTAACACCCAGAATGCATTAGCAATTGCAAGGAACTCAGTGTTTCATTCTCACACTAAGCACATTGAGGTGCATTACCACTATGTCAGGGAAAGACTCTTTGCAGAGCAGAGATCAGCTTGGTCTATGTGCCTACACATGACAACATGGTAGATTCATGAAGGCTCTTCCTCGTGAAAAGTTTGAAGCTTTTCGTAAAGCTTTGGGCTTACTTCCTTTTCAAGATTGATCGGCCATACCCTGTACATGTTCACATCATCACTCCAGGGGGGATTTGTAGCATTATATGGTAGTGATGTGTGTGAACGCACTTAGGACCGCTGAGGCACTTTTTCCCTCACTAGGAGGTTTTTTCCCTCGTGCGTATGTACACCCTCTTATTTACTCATTTTGGGTTGTGTACTTATCTTTCGTATCTAGCACACATTTGTAGATTCTAATCTAGTGAGTTTGTGTGCTGTCAAGCTTCTCTATCTTGTGTGTGTGCATTGTTGCAACCTTAACCCTAATTCCAACAGTCGTGTAGCCTAGTAGCATTTCTTCTTTAGCCATTTGCAAACATTACATTTGAAGACCTAGTTTCTAATATAGCTTCATCTAATTCACTGCCAGAGCTATCATCAAATTGACGTGCTCACATGGTTGTCAAGAAATGGGCTCATCATTCTCACATTAGTGATCTCACTTACTCCCTTGGGATCTTCCATAACATATTTTGTTCCTACCATCCCCTTCACATCAATTGTTGCCAAAAGATGCATCCAATTCTCACAAAAATCATCCGAGGGAAGAGATGCATATAACTTGTCTTCTTCCTTTCCTTGCTCTGCTTTTTTCAGTGCCTTGCAAAGCTGTACTGTTGTGGCTTCTTTCGTGGTGTTAGAATCATTTCCAAACAACTTGCCATCCATAGGACATAGGATTTGTTTTCCATGAGAGCAAAACAACCTTAAGGATTTGCGAATCCTTCATAAGTATATGTGGTCTGTAGCCCAATCATGCACCAACTTGGCCTCCCTCATAAAAGGTCTTCTAAGGATGATGTCATATGAGCCAAGTTGGCTAGAAATGTTCATAACCACAAAGGTATAGATATCTTAATTTTTGGATTCTACAAAATTCCCATGGGTTTGGCTATCATCCCATCTGCCATTTTTACGATCATGTTTGCTTTTTCAAATGTCAGATTTTTACCCCACCTCTCCCAGCATTGTTTGGTAACAATATTAACTCCCACTCCTCTATCTAAGATAGTTATAGCTTGATAACCCTTGTGCAATACCGGTAATGTTGCATTCTTGTCATCACTCTTTAAGAGATGATTCACTAGAATTTGTGCAAGTTGTAGAGCAGCTTTTCTTCTCTGATCAAGCTCAAGTCCTCCTCAATAGTTGCTGGTAGATTGTCATTAGACCTCAACCTAGATCGGAGTCATCCTTCTACCCATTCTTTCAAATCAATGCATTGATTTTCCCTCAGTAATCACCCTATTGGCAACTTAATTTTTGAAGAAAGGAAAGCCATAAGTCATCCTTCTACCCCTTCTTTCAAATCAATGCATTGATTTCCCCTCAGCATATGGTGGTTAAATTCTCGAACAAAAAGAAGGTCGTAAGTCCTATTACATCTTAATTGGAAACTTAATTTTTGAAGAAAGAAATTAACTTTCCCTATTAGCAGCTTAATTTTCAAAGAAAGGAAGACTGTAAGTCCTGGTACATCTCAATGTAAATAGTTTGTGTAATCATCAAATTCTAGGGATACTTATTCATGAATTGCTGATTTCCTAGGAGAGGGTCCTCCCCCAACCTTTAAACAAATCCTCTTTCATATGAGACTCAGAGTGAGAAACTTTTGCAATTTGTTCTAGCGAGGGTCTCGGAGTTCTCTTGGGTTCCCTTGTCATTTCCCCACTTGGATAGACTGTCTCTGTAGCCCGACTAGCTATGCATTAGGATATTTTCCCATTCACTTTGGAGTATTTGGCATTGTTTAAGCTCTATTTTCCTTTCCAACTACACCCTTCCTTTCCTACAATTGTGGTTTCTCCTTGACGTGGATACGGTTTTTATAGTCCCCTTGTTAGACCTGATCTAATGATTCACCTCTTCCTACCTTCCTCACTCTTGTCCTTCTTTCAGCCTTGTGCCAAGTTTGAAGTAGGGTTCACTAATTAATCCCTTTGTAGCATTCATGCTTTTGCTCATGTTAAGATCTTGAGAGATACAATTTCCAATCCAGACTACACACTCATTATTTAGAGTCCCGTGGTAGGGTTGGCAGAAATGGATGCTTCATTATAGGTTTATTGTGTAAGGACAAACCTTAATTCCACATTTTACAGAGCTTGCGATGGGGTTAGTAGCATTTGGTGTAGATTGTTAGCTTCAGCCACACGATGAGGACCTTGGCAATGGTAGCACTACAATGGGGCTCTATTCATGTCCTTTGCTTTCCATTGTGTTGTGGTTTGAAACAAAGGCACTAATGTACCTCCTTGCATAATGTTTTATTCAAGACTAATCTCTAGAGCTTCATCAGGGTAATTAACATTCATATCGTAGCCCCCTAGAGTACTCTCCATCATCCGAAAATACTCAATAAGCACTTGTTTGATGGGAATCAGATTAGGTGTTGATGGTTGTGATGGCAATACTACCAATGCTATAGGTACATCAAGTAACCTATATATCCTCTTAGATTGGTTTTAGACATTAGACACATGGGTTTCCTAAACATTCCCATGGACACAACGGGTGCTAGTAATGCCAAGGGAGGTCTTGCTATTGGCAGTTATGAAAATTGCGATGATTGTCGTGGCCATGTGTGGCACATACTATTTTGTGATTTCCTAAAGGCATACAATGTGCACAATACATCAAAGTTTGAGGCCTTACATGCAGACATTATGTACTTGTATGATTCTGTCTACAAATCGAGCACCAAACCAGCTCTCTCTTGGATAGAGGTGCTAGTTCATCAAACCTTCCCTCATGTGACTCAATCTTAATTTATCTAGCAAATGCAGTGTTGAATTCATCGACAATAAGACTTTTAATATGTTTTTCCACCTTTTCGGAGTTGCTAAGCTAGTTGGAGGCCTGCAAAGTAATAGCTGAGATTGTGGAGGAGGAATCATTTGATTGGGGAAATTTCAACATGTTATCCTCAAAATCGATGGCTAGTTTGCAACATTCATTAAGTGTTATCGGCTTGGCAATCAAATAGGTAATCCATCACCTATAATTTTTTACATGAGTGTTACCACATGTTGTGGTTTAGCTTATAAAACTCTCAGAGGTGTGGAAGAGCCATACCCAACACCCTAGCAACCCCCCAATCTATTTCTTCAGCCATTTTATAGATCATTGGGTGGGTGTTGTGAGACGACTACTAAATGTGGGGGTGGACTTACAATTTCTTCTGGTAAGATTCTCGACAGTGCCCATTGTGAGGTGAAAAAAAGAAAGAAAACCCTGCCTCTATAGCCCTTCCACCTCGCAAACTTGGAATAACACACACGAACGGGGGCACCACCAGCCATCGGCTGGAACCTTCTCACACTTCACCACCCAACCCACGCCAGACAGACAGTAAAAACAGGGGTACCATAGACCAAGATAAACACCTTGCAATATATTTCCAATCAAAACATTACATACAAGCTTCTCCCGACACAGAAGCCTTACTCACACAACTTACAAACAAAACACTCAGGCCTGTCAGCCGAGGATACACCACATCCCCAATCACCGCATGATCCACTCGCCTACCTACTGTACCAATCACACCAGAATGAACCCGGCCACTCTCACTCTAGAAGGCGCCCACACCAGCTAACCCTCGAGTCCTTTGCAGCCCATCACCTCTGCATGTGTCATCAGCAGCAGCTACCCAAACATCTCTCTCTCAGTCTATCTCTGTGCTGATCCTCTGCCAGCCTCGCACAAACCCAAGCAGCTGATCTACCTTGCTACCGGCCCACCACCAAGCAGCAACACCAACCTCTCTCTGCTTCACTCGGCACCCAGCTCTGTCCACTGTCGGCTTCACCTACGCAGCCCACACCAGCCCTCGTAGATCACCTGCCCACAGCCCTATCTTTAACGTGCCATCAGCCCCACCAGCCACCAGTCACCTGCGACTTATCTGCATCCCTTTTGTCCTCTCGCTAGCAGCTCCCTTTGATGCCAGCACCCGCCGGTGCTTCCACTAGCTCCCACACGGCTTCACCAAGCTTGTCAGCACCTCTCTTCCACGAGGCGGCCACACCACATCACCTCGTCTTTGACGCCAGCCACTCTGCAGCTTCCACTCACACGTCCACCACAGCCCGTCGCTCAGTCGACTAGCACTCCTCTGCAATGCTTCACAACAAGCCCAATCATCACGAGGCGGCCACCTCAACAATTGCCAACCTTCAATCCTCTCCTCGTGCGCTGGTAGCCCGTCACCCCACACATCATACTCTCCACGTGTGTAGCAGCTACCCGCATCATTAAGGCTCTGTCCGCCTGTGGGGCTGCACTTCACAAGGGGAAATCCCCAGTTGCTACACGACGGCCACCTACCAGCTGCGCACCTTACCCCTTGGCTTGGCTTGCAGAGCTGTGCCTCTGAGCCCCCCCACCAAAACAACTCGGCCACACCTTTTTCTGCCAGCTGCGCATCACTCTTCGCCAAGCTTCGTAAATCTCCAGAAGGTGGGCTGGCAGCGTAGTAAAGCTCCACGCTTACTCTAATAGCTGGCTAGGTTTATCCTTATATTTTTATTTATTATTTTTGAAAAAATAGCCACCATGCTATTCCTTTCACACCAATGTTCCTATGACCTTGGCCCATTACCTTTTATTGCCCATTAGGCCATACCTTCAACACAAACCGGCTAGTGCCCACTCATCCTTTGGACGCGCACACACTTCAAGACGACCAAGCGACTGATACCATCTCCATGGACCCTGTTTCGGATAGGCCTGCACAAGCCTCAAAACAAACCCGTCCACCCTGTACACCTGGCAAGGCATTCCCAAACAAATCCTTTATTCACACCATGCACACGCATGTACACAAGCCATAAAAACCTCTCAGAAAAATGCCTGACATACTTTGCCACCCCCCCATCTGCTAGAGCATTCATGCTCAGCAGCATTCAGCATAGTCCGATAGCTATCCACCAGGATCAAAAGGAAACAACAATTCACCATCCCATTCCCCAGCATCCCTCGAACACCATGGCTGCATCACTGCACACCAAACATCAACCATATAAACCACAACATCACTCACGTCCACTTCATCCACAACAAACCTCCCCGTCAAAACCTGTGGCATTCCAGCATTTAGCATCCCATTCATCAATACCTGTGAAGGCCAGGTTCCAATATTTTGACCTTTCTGCACACCAAGATCCGCATCCTCTCCACCATCAGCAGCATCCACAAGCACTTCCAGCTCTTGTACTTCAGGCATCTCTCCACAATCATTCAGCTCAACTGGCTCAGAATCCTTGTCATCCAGGGACTTTGCCTTTAGCATTTCAGCAACACGTAAGGTAGCCTTAGCTACACTTTCAACCATGTCAACATCCATCTCCACCTCTGGCTCCTGTTCATCAAGGCTAGCAACTTCCCAGATATCATCCTCAGGCATACTACTCTCCTCACAATGCTCTTCATCAGCCAAATCAACATGCATACTTTCTTGAGTGTTGCCAACCCCCCTGGTATCATCGTCCAAAGACTCCCCAGCACCTAATGCATCCAATGGAAAAACATCCACATCATCCATCGCGCAGGTACCAGACCACCATCAAGCTGTCCAAGAAAATCCATAACGATGGAGTCTTCCTCCACGCTCTCCACATCCGCATCACAAGCCATCTTCACTTCATCACAAGTCTCTACCCCATCCTCCTCCCTCGTAGAATCTGACAAAAAACCATCTTCAAAGTAACCTGTATCCAGCTCCTCTTCCTTCTTATCAGCAGCCAATCCTAAGGCATCATCCTCATTACTTCCATGCACATGCATATCATCCAAATCCTCCAAACGATCTCCAATAGAACCTTCCAACTCACTGTCCTGTATAGCTATGACCTCCCTATCCAGAGAAGAATCCACTGGCAACTCCTCATCTGCACTTTTCTCCTTCACCTGCTTTTCATCCACCTGCACATGCTTAAAAGACTTTGGAAAAAAATCAGAAGGCAAATAGAACATACCCCTTTGCACCTGTATCGGCCTTTGAGGCTCTTGTCTAATCAAACCTTGCATAGGACTCTTACCCACCTCAACCAAATTTACATGCATATCCCTTGCTGACACAACACTTTTATACGGATAAATACCCATCTCCATCTGCTTCAAAATCTTGCCTTCCTTTTCCCTAGCAACCCTAACAGCATCATCAAATGACTTGGGATTTTTCAACTCAACCCTTACCTTCAAATGGGGTAGCAAACCATCAATAAACAAACTCTTCTTCAAAAACATAGGAGGAACTTCCTGCCTCAATGTCATACACCACTTACCCCACAAGCATGTAAATACCTTCACAAAATCGTCCAGTGATTGCCCATGTACCTGCTTCAAGATGCTCAACTCCTGCCAAAGCACACTAGGATCCTCCACTTGTTGCTGAAAACGCTCCAAAAGGCCTTCCTTCAACTTGTCTAAGGTCAAGACACCAGCATCCTGTGCTTCAAAACCCTTCAGCCAGCTTCGGGCATCTCCCTTCAAGAAAATCCTTATCAGCTTCAGAACCTGCTCTTCATCCGTGACATGATTTCTAATGCATGCCAACTCCATCTGCTCCAAGAAGTCACACACATCTTCTCCCTTCCTGCCATGAAACTCTGGATAAGACCACATCATGACAACCTGTACCAATCCCTGAGCTCTCCTCAGTGGAACACACGCCAAAGCACAATGCCAGAGTTATCCTTAGTGGGACAATGCCAGAGTTATCCTTAGTGGGACAATGCCAGAGCCACTCCTCAGTGGGTTAAAAAGCAGAAAACACCTTCCTTCAATCTCCTACTCTGGGGCATACACCCTCGTAAGAGACACTTGAGCAATCCTCAGTGGGGGCACCAGAAGGATGTGAGGTGAAAAAAAGAAAGAAAACCCTGCCTCTATAGCCCTTCCACCTCGCAAACTTGGAATAACACACACGAACGGGGGCACCACCAGCCACATCGACTGGAACCTTCTCACACTTCACCACCCAACCCACGCCAGACAGACAGTAAAAACAGGGGTACCATAGACCAAGATAAACACCCAGCAATATATTTCCAATCAAAACATTACATACAAGCTTCTCCCGACACAGAAGCCTTACTCACACAACTTACAAACAAAACACTCAGGCCTGTCAGCCGAGGATACACCACATCCCCAATCACCGCATGATCCACTCGCCTGCCTGCTGTACCAATCACACCAGAATGAACCCGGCCACTCTCACTCCAGAAGGCGCCCACACCAGCTAACCCTCGAGTCCTCTGCAGCCCATCACCTCTGCATGTGTCATCAGCAGCAGCTACCCAAACATCTCTCTCTCAGTCTATCTCTGTGCTGATCCTCTGCCAGCCTCGCACAAACCCAAGCAGCTTATCTGCCCTGCTACTACCGGCCCACCACCAAGCAGCAACACCAACCTCTCTCTGCTTCACTCGGCACCCAGCTCTGTCCACTGTCGGCTTCACCTACGCGGCCCACACCAGCCCTCGTAGATCACCTGTCCCCACAGCCCTATCTTTAACGTGCCATCAGCCCCACCAGCCACCAGTCACCTGCAGCTTATCTGCATCCCTTTTGTCCTCGCTAGCAGCTCCCTTTGATGCCAGCACCCGCCGATGCTTCCACTAGCTCCCACACGGCTTCACCAAGCTTGTCAGCACCTCTCTTCCACGAGGCGACCACACCACATCACCTCGTCTTTGACGCCAGCCACTCTGCAGCTTCCACTCACACGTCCACCAGCCCGTCGCTCAGTCGACTAGCACTCCTCTGCAATGCTTCACAACAAGCCCAATCGTCACGAAGCGGCCACCTCAACAATTGCCAACCTTCAATCCTCTCCTCGTGCGCTAGTAGCCCGTCACCCCACACGTCATACTCTCCACGCGTGTAGCAGCTACCCGCATCATTCCCTGTGGCTGCACTTCACAAGGGGAAATCCCCAGCTGCTACACGATGGCCACCTACCAGCTGCGCACCTTACCCCTTGGCTTGGCTTGCAGAGCTGCGCCTCTAAGCCCCCCCACCAAAACAACTCGGCCACACCTTTTTCTGCCAGCTGCGCATCACTCTTCGCCAAGCTTCGTGAATCTCCAGAAGGTGCGCTGGCAGCGTAGTAAAGCTCCACGCTTACTCTAACAGCTGGCCAGGTTTATCCTTATATTTTTATTTATTATTTTTGAAAAAATAGCCACCATGCTATTCCTTTCACACCAATGTTCCTATGACCTTGGCCCATTACCTTTTATTGCCCACTAGGCCATACCTTCAACACAAACCGGCTAGTGCCCACTCATCCTTTGGACGCGCACACACTTCAAGACGACCAAGCGGTTGATACCATCTCCATGGACCCTGTTTCGGACAGGCCTGCACAAGCCTCAAAACAAACCCGTCCACCCTGTACACCTGGCAAGGCATTCCCAAACAAATCCTTTATTCACACCATGCACACGCATGTACACAAGCCATAAAAACCTCTCAGAAAAATGCCTGACACCCATCTTGAAGTTGGTGCACCTTTTCCTCTTTCAAGTCATTGCTTCATGAGGTAACAATGTAGGCTTCATAGCAATGGGGGTATGGTGACTAGCTCCCCCATAGTCCTCTAGATTAGGCTTCATTGCCGTATCATGATCATGTATAATTACATTTCTCATGTAGTCCACAAATGAGGGGTTCCTAAGTAGCATGGCATCAACTTTAGCCCTTGTGTAGATTCGTTCCCATTCATATGAGGCCTCAATTTGTTGTATCGGTATAGGCGACTATGTCTATACCCTCTTGAGATTCTTTAAGAAAGGGTTCTAAGGATGGTATCCCTTCCTCAATGGCCTGATCCAATGCTTGTATGTCGAGCCGAGCGGTTTGATCCTTATCCAAACTAGGTCGCACCCTTTCTATGTTATCTTGTTGAATCAAGCCGATTCGTCTCTCAACCATACTCTCCTGAGTTCCAATTGTAATCTTTCTTGCTCTAGGACCTATATTTGTAATTGGGCCTTCTCTCAACCATACTCTCCTGAGTTCCAATTGTAATCTTTCTTGCTCTAGGACCTATATTTGTAATTGGGCCTCTTACAGTCTATCCTCTAGGTCCCTTTCTTTAATGGTGGGGAAGAACATCCTCCTCGGTAGTTTGCGAAGTCTCTCCTAATCCTAGGTCTAGGTTGGTGGTGGATGCCAATCCACCAGCCTCTTGGAATGTTATTACAATGGTGGATTTGAAATGCATGTAGAATTATATAGCACGAAAAAATCATACTATGCCCATATGGAACTTTTATCAAAGCTTTTCGATCTACCATGCCTCAATGTGTTGTAATCTATAAGATACCAAATGTGGCTCATGGCTGAAGATCTCAGCTATTCATCAATGTTTTCACCCTTTCCGCTAAATTTTGATAGGCATGATTGGCAATCACGGCTGTGATCGCAAAACGGAATCACGACTACCAATCCAGCGCTTTTGGCATGATTGTCAGTCATGTCTGTGATCACAAGATGGAATCACGGCTATCTTATCAACGATGCTTCTGGCGTGATTATCTGTCACATGGTTGTGATCACGGCGTGCTTTAGATAAGATAGGATGGTGCTGACACCTGATTGGCACCCGTGATTTGCAAAGAATCACGATCGTGATCACGCGTGATTCTGTAAGAAAAGAAATCACGATCGTGATTGTGCAGGCTTTGATTTTCAGCTTATGTTTGGGGCGTGTAAATCTGTCCAGTATGGACCCATGTACCTTGAATTTTATGGTGGATAATGCAATGGGATCCAATGGGTCCTTTTTTTTTTCATTTTTAAAGCAAAATATGGGGTAATTCTTGCATAACCACGACATGATTTTGCAAGCCTTGTAATGTAGAAATAAATGCAAATGATAAAATTTTGTGGTTTTCTTAGCTTGTTTAATGCATACAAATAAAAGACAACCAAAAGTACAAAAAAAAAACTCATTCCTCATTTCTTTTCCAACCTTACCCACTTCTCTACCACACATTTCTTCAAGAAGCTCTGTTTTTTGGGGAAAGGGGCTTGAGGGGGGGTAGTGGGAGACTCAAAAAGGAGCTTCAAGAAGCCGTGTTTTTGGGAAAAGGGACTTAAGGGTGGGTAGTGGGGGACTAAAAAAGGAGCATAAAATGAATTGGTTGCTTCCTCAATAACGGCGCCAAAAATGCTATGGCTTGCATCACCCTTTATAAGATTTCTCAAACATCAAGTCATGCTTACCTTAACCTTTTGTAGGGATTTGCCAATTCCTAAGCTTATATCTCTCAAAGACTCCAAGCTCCACTACTTGGTGCTAGGTTCTTCCCCTCTAAACCCCACTCCTTGCTGTCACCCATAAGGAGCTCTGCAGACACCTCCACAAGGGCTCTCACTCTTCCTTACTCTCAAACAATAGACAAGAGGTACATGCACCAAGAATCATGCACACCACTCTTAACGCTCTCTCTTACACAATACTAGAGCACAAGAAAGCAAGTAGATAAACAAGAATCATGCACACCACTTTCAACTCTCTCTCTCTCATACAAGACTAGAGCACAAGAAAGAAAGCATTAGAAGAATTCGGAGCTCATTTTGGGGCCCTGTAAGAAATTCACTATTTTCTTATTTATCTTGCTCTTAAACTACGTAAAATAGTCACAACAGGTCCAAAACCGTCAGTTTGAGGCAATAAATATACTATTGCTCACAAACAACGAGGTCTTATCATTAAAAGCTTTGAGAATATACCTTTTTCATAAGTTTGGCTCACACGTATGAACGATTCTTCTGTCAATATTACATAACTAATCTCTCTCATTTTGAATTTAAAAATGTTTAGCGCCTTCTTCAACTCTCAAACAAAATAATATATAGTAAGAAAGAATACATCACATTGTTGTGAAACATGGCAGAAGGAGAAACCAGTAGGAAACGACTTCATCATTTCCATGTCGACTTGGAACAACAGTATGCACTGATATTGAAGCGCCAAAAGAGTTTGCATCTATGCACTGAGCAAAGAGATATGCTGTGGAAAGGAGGTTTGCAGCAATGATAGACTTGTGGTGTGACGGAGGCATCTATCCAACATGCATCATTAGAAATTCAACACCTCCATTCTCTAATCCAACAACTCTATTGAAGTTTGTAGGCAATGGAGTAAATGGATTGTATGGATACGTCTCAGCTCAATGTGCTAATGCAAATATGTACAAGAATTTATATCTACGAGAGGAGGCAAACAGAAGGCAAGATAAGATAGAGTGTGTGGCATTGAAGCAACTTCTAGAAAATGAGAAGGAAGAACATAAAAAGACAAAGGCAATGCTACTGAAAGCAAGGAGAAAAGGCACTGTATTAGGAGAGAGACTACGGAATAGAAAAATCCGGAACATTGCAGAGTTGAAGGCTGGCTCTGGAGAATGTAAGCGCAGAATTCAAAAAGCAAGGTATGACGATATCTCATTGTTAACTTCCATTAATGAGCATCCAAATTGTTTAAACGAATGAAGAAGCTCCAAAAAATTTTAATGTAAATCAATGAACTTTTAAAGGTGAGTTATAATTGTCTCATTGTATAATTGTAAATGTGTTTCTTTCTTGTTATAGGGAAATTTTAAGGCTTGGTGAAGTAAATGAAAATTCCAATCTTGTTCCAGTGAAGCAAATGAAAGGTTTAGTCTCTAAAGTTGTCGTGCAGAGCTTGATAGATAAAAAAAAGCTCAAAAGGGTGAAACGTGATGTCGTTGAAAAGTTTATATCAGAAAGTAGAGTTGATGTTGAAAAAATTCAAGAAGCCCTAGATATGAGTGGGGTGAGTAGAAAAGGATATGCTTCAATCTTTAACATTGTTTCTTCTACTCTCAAAGTTCATCGGATAAAACGTGTATTGTTACCCACCCCAGCAATAGTGTGGCACCAAAGAGATCTTCTAAATTAGGAAATAGATGACTTCATTGGACAATATTTACATATAAAAAATGTATATGAAGGGGCCAAAGGAAGGACTGTATATGATCCTTTGAATAATATTTTTGTGGAGCTGCAACAATTACAGAGAAGAATGGTGGAGTTTTATAACATCACACTTGAGGAATGTAAAGGAGTTTTAAAGTTTGTTGTTAAGCTTGATGAATGTGAACTTGTAAAAGAAAAGAAGATAGAAAGAGTGACTATTACCTTGATGAATTGGGCACTTGATCCATCAATCACAAAGACCAGTTCCAAGTACTTTAGCGTTCAATCAGAAAAACATGTATGGTGGTTGGGATCATTTGAGGTATGGATTTTCTTATTTTGGTGTTAGTATTTGTTGAATATACATGTATATTTTTTAATAAACTTCTACCATATATCATTCTATTGTAATGGCAGGTGAATACAGAGGACCATGAAACACTTAACTGGGTTTTTCAACAGACAGATATACCCTCAACTATAAGGAGTCAAATTTTAGGGGTCATCTTCATGTTCCAGGCAAAGGTGATTTTCAAGTAGAATGGCATATGGCAGGCGATCTTAAGACGTTGAAGTGTATGTACAATATCAGTAAAGGGGGTAACTCCAAATCTCCTTGCTTGTATTGTAAACAACCAGCCCATGTCTTGGATTTCAAATGGTGGACAAGAGCACCCAATAGAGACAAGGAAGATCCAAATTTTAAAGCAGTTCTTGATATTCCATTATGCAATGTTCACATTTGCACATTGCATGCATTGTGTAGAATTATTGAGAAACTTGTTTTTCTATATATTGGATTTGCTTGGAAACTTCGGCCTGAGGTGAAAAGAAAAGAGGCAATACAATCATTGGAAGCGGTATTATCAGAAATTGGTCTACATGGTGGAGATGTTCATATAACAAAAGATCTAAAGAAATCTACAAATGGTAAAGAGGTACCTATCAAGCCATCCATTGGTGGAGTAAAGGCCCGAAGGTTTTTATCACGTCCAAAAAATACAACAAGAAAAGGGGGTAGATAATCACAATATGTATCCAGAATAAAATACAGTGTGTGGAAGCAAGTCCACAATGCAGTAAAAGATCATCAGGCAGATGGGATGGCACGAGATGTCAAGGCTGAGGTGTGGAAATCGTTGGACAAGCTATTTGTTTATTGTGACAAAGTTTCTTGGAACAAAAATGATCAACATGCATTTCAGAAAGAGGTTAAGAATTTTGGAAAGGCAATGAAGGAAGCATGGACCACCTGCGACATAACCCATTACATGGTGACAACACTAACTTCCACACAATTGTTCAATTTTGAGAACAAAATGATTTGTATTTTCTACGTTTTCTAATGCTAGACTCTTTCTGTGTCCAAACAGCATATTATCTACAACCATCTTCCATTCTTTGTAAAAAAGTATGGATGCCTTGCAATCTGGTCTACACAAGGAATGGAAAAATCACACTACATGGCCCGTAATGCTTTCTTTAGACATACACAACATTTTGGAGGAAAACAAAAAGGCAACAGCTTAAAGGAAGTTTTTCAATGGTTTTATCGAGGCGTACTTCAAAAGATCGAAACCAAGAGAAAGGTCAATGCATCTCAAGTCAAGATCGAAACCAAGAGAAAGGTCAATGCATCTCAGAAGCAAAGAAGACAGAAAATTTTAGAGAGTTCAAATTCAGCAGAGAGACATGCTAAATGGAGAAAATCAAAGGTCTTTGTAGCTCACAAATGGGTGGATAGAATACAAGTGTAAATGTTGTGTATCTCATAATCTCATAATTGAAAACACTTCTCAAATTTTGATGCATAGAAATACAGAAAGAATGTGTGTTTACAATTTCTTTGTGGTGGATGCAGAAGAATACAAGTGTAAAAATTATGTACCGCATAATAAAAATAGTTCTTAAATTTTGATGCATAGAAAATACAAAATACAAAAGATACAGCAGAAATAAATTGTTGTTCTATGCTAAATATACAATGACAATCATCTTATAGCTAATAACCTTAGGGTTTCTCCCAAGGTCTACCAATGGGAACCCTACCTTTCACTTTACTTGGAGACTTCTTTTTCTTCAATGGCACCATAGTGCTTTGAGATCTTCCTTGTTCTGGTGAGGTTGGTTCTCGAGCACTTTCTCCTTTCTCCAATTTCTCTGGTGATCCCAATAGTGCTGGCTCTCGATTCCGTATAAGTTTGTGCTTACCATAAGGCTCGAGATCGAGATGATTTTTTACACCAGCAGAGCAGCAGCGAGCGTATAGGCAGTATATGACAAAAAATATCCTGCTCTAGAGTACTGTTTTCCAGAATAATAACCAAAAATATATAAGGCAAACCTCTTCTCTATCAATATTACTTTGTCTGCAGACCATGAAAGGGAATGGCCACCCAGGGGCTATGACATACACTTGAAAAAAAGAATTATTGCTTCCCCATTGTTGCTTATTGTCCCATGGTATATTAACAATTTGGCAGTACATAAGTCTGCAAGGAAATGGGAAAGACTTGACAGTTTACCCAAGCCAGCAACTCTGCTTCCTTTGGACCTCAAGAGGAAGGTTTCATCTTCAATATCTAACTGCATGTAGACAATATTGTCAGATTACCTAAATGGTCACTAGAACTCAAAAACAGGGATTGAATTATCACAAAAGTACACAAATAGGATGCCATTACCTTCATATTCTCATTGTGCTCAAGCAAGTTCTCTCTCCACAATGAGATACTATGTTTTGATGTCTTCTCAAAATGATGTGCCAGAGATGAGCTTCTAGTGAGATTCATACTGGCTTGTACCTCTTTAAAGACTTCATCATCCACCTCTTGAAAATTACTTGCCTCCTTAAAACACGTAGAAAGTTCCAATGTAGGATTGAACTTGTCTTCTAGGTCCAGCAAGGGATCATCATCTATCATTACCTCCTTGTCTTCTAGGTCCAGCAAGGGATCATCATCTATCATTACCTCCTTGTCCACCTTGCATGATTGAGCTATGAGGCCAAGTGCATAGTCCTCTCTTAGATTGAAAATGCACAATATGTCGTTTAGGAAAACATATTCTCTACCTTCTATATTGAATGATGGAAGGATGGGAACATCATAACTGGAACTATCAAGCTCAATTTTATCCACTGTAACTGCATCTCTTAAAGTCTCTGATTTCAGAGATATAAGATCAAGTGCTGCAATAGAAGACTTCTCCTCCTCTAGATTAATGATTTGCTCCTCATCTTGAAGTTCTTCACTCTGCTCACTTGCCATCTCCTCCTCCTTTTCCTCATACTCTTCGAAGTCATGTTGTTGAGTAGACTTTTCAGAAACACCAAGCTCAACATAATGTAAATAAAATGCAAATGCAAAGTTCTCCTCCAACATCCTACAGCCCCTCTTGTGGAGATTGCAGATACCCTTGAAGTAGCAAGGTAATACATCAAATCTCCTGTTCATTTGATACCGCAGCTTATCACTTTGGCATAAGTCCTTGATATGCACAAAAGCTTCATCCTTATAAAAGAATCCTTCCTTCAGTTGTCATCTATCTAAAAACCGCAAACTGTTCCTCCAAAAAGTGCTTGTGTTGAGCCACAATGTCAATCAATTTGAAAGGAGTGTTGAACATCCTGTGAAATGTTGGATACTCCTTTTGGGCATTGGATTTCTGGAGAAACTCAAAAAGCTGTAGATCTGGTGACTTTTGCTCTTCTAGAAGTTTCCTTGGCTCACCAGATTTGATTATTCCTTTGCTCTACTGGTGCTCATCTTCTTAGCTGTAATGAAAAATGAAATAGCAATTATAAAAAATAATTCTAATTTTCTCACCAGAGGAGTAAATTCAAATATTTCTCACCTGGTCTTTCCTCATCTTTGATAGAGTATTTTGACAAGTCCAATGTTCTCTTGACAGGAGCATTATCCAAAACTGTACATGCACATGATCAGAACAATAAATATTATTTTGGTTGGAAAACGCGATTTTGACATGCAGAGAAAACATTGAAATCGTGTTTCATTGCAAATATTCTCATTATGCCTTAGAACAATTATACAAGCATATTAGCTAGAAAACGCAATATCAATGCCCATCTAAAGCAAAACCATCCTATTCGCGTTTTTCAACAATACTCTTTTCGGTATGGAAAATAAAGTTAATTTGGAAATCAAATAGAATAGTACCTCTTTTTCCTCTGTCCATTCCCTCCTGACTTAAGTGTATGAAGTCTGATCTTGGAAGTTTGTGGTTTAGGGTAGTAGGAGATCTGACCTAGAAAAGATGTGGCTTAGGCTAGTAGCAGATAATCTGGTGTGGGTTGTAGCAGATTGTCTGTGAGGCTAACGCTTGCTGGAAGTTGATTGAGTGAAGAAGATGGTGAAATTGGTTAGTAGATGGTTGATGCGGAGGAGATGGCAAAAAGGACCCAAAAAAAGTGCACAAAAATCAAGGACACATCATCATGACGCACGTGGGTAGGTACCGTTAATCACACGTGTCAAATTTATTGCGGCACGTACCACGCGGGCATGAATTCCGAGGCATAAAGTATACAATGTGCTAGTATACTTGTTCTCCTCACATGTCTGTTCAGTACAACATCTCCTCCATAGAGAAGGCCTTCTCCAATTGAAGGATAGCATTCGGCATCAGCTTCTCCTACTGAAGTAGCCCCAACTCCACCGAAGTCAAGTACAGAGAGCATTCTATAAGGATTGCAGCAGCAGAGAGGGTACACTCCTTGCATAACTGAATCCCTGTTATTTATTCTTTCAGAAAATTTTGTCATATAGATTTTGTCTGGAAATGCGATTTAGATAGGTCTTTGCTTGGAGAATATTGAAAATCGCATTTTATTGCTGAATTTGCAACTAGGCTATTCCAATTTACATTTAGGCTATTCTGTCAAAAAATTCTTTCACAAAATGAAGTAATATATATTTTGTCGGGAAACACGATTTAGATAGGTCTTTGCTTGGAGAATATTGAAAATCGCGTTTTATTGCTAAATTTGCAATTAGGCTATTCCAATTTTCATTTAGGCTATTCTGTCAAAATAATCACAGTTATTAGATAGTATAAATGTTTTAGTGGGAAAACGCGATATGAACTTATTTTCCATCAAATGTTCCGGAATCGCGTTTTCTCGTAAATTTTTGGATTCCCTATTTTCCTCTTTCATTTTTTGTTCAATGATAGTTCCTATTATTGTACCTATTTATGAGTGGAAGCTTACCTTATGGATGTCATCTTTAAAGTTAACTAAATATTTTTCTTATTCTTTCAGTTCTGATGGCAAGGACAAAGGCTACTGCAAGGAGAAAGGGAAGTGGGCCTAACCTTGCAGTGGTGGCTGGAGGTCAAAGTCCTTCAAAGGGGAGGTCCAAGTCCTCAAAGGGGCAAGCCCATGCACATGCTCTAGATAAGCCAGAAGAAGAGAATCAATCAGGGAGCAAATGTTCTCAGGGAGATCAGGAAGGCACAAAAGACTGTAGGTTTCGCAATGCCCATGGCTCCTTTCCAGAGACTTGTGAGGCAAGTATGTGATAATTGGGGTGTCGGTTTCAGGTGGTGTAGGACAGGCCTTCTCACCCTATAGGAGGCAGTAGCGGATAGGCCTTCTCACCCTACAGGAGGCAGCAGAGGATTTTCTCATAGAGTTCTTCCAGGATACCATGCTAGTTGCTACCCATGCACATAGGGTGACAATAATGAAAAAGGATATTAACACGTTAGTGAGAGAAAGGTACAGATATGATAAAATTCTGAATGCAGCAGACTGGGATGATATTAAGATGAGAGACATCTTATTAATACCACCAACAAGCAGGAAGCAGTCTAAGGATGAGGTGAAGATAGGTCACACACAACTATGAGACTAGAGGGAAGTCAACCTATGAGGATTTGATGAAACAACAAGTGAAGGACTCATCTTCGGACCTAGAGTCAGAAACACTTGTTAAGGAATTGAAGATAAAGGAGAGGCTTCTGGAATTGGGGCCCAAAATTAGAATAAAATTAGAGACAACTGATTTTGATATGGCTGATTTGGAGTTCAGGCTCACGAGGGACTGTTTAGAAGCTCTTTCCCAGAGGAAGTCGTACCTGATAGATACTCTCATCCTGGCTACTCTCTAGTACGTGTTTAGAAGCTCTTTCCCAGAGGAAGTCGTACCTGACAGATACTCTCATCCTGGCTACTCTCTTTCACGAGGGACTGTTTAGAAGCTCTTTCCCAGAGGAAGTCGTACCTGACAGATACTCTCATCCTAGCTACTCTCTAGTACGTGTTTTCCAAGATTTCTTGTCTACAAAGGTATCAATCCTTTTCAATCTCAAACTGATTCTTTGGGTCTTTCCTTGTGCAGCATGTTCAAGAACAAATTGCATCTTGGAGTTGTGCACAGGATCTTCATCAATCACTGATCCAGGAATCTCTTTCAAGCTCAGAGATCACACAGAGAGCAGTGCAGACATTGCAAAATGGTTCAATTACTGTAATTTTGAAGTAGTTGATATCATCTTCCTACCATACCACTCCAAGTAAGAACACATGGATTTCAGATTACACAGTACTTTGCTTTTTTGGTTCCTTTATCATTCTGGTCCTTATATTATTCTTCTTTTTGTAGCTCTCATTGGAGTTTTGTTTCCATTGACCTTGAACAAAAGAGATGTTATACATTTAACTCTCTTCAGGGTACCCACCAGGAGCTTGGCCTGTAAGTCTTATCCTTGATGTATTCTCATGAAACTTTGGGGTATGGAGGATGCTAATATCAAAGTAATTTGATAGTTCTCACAGTTCCTTTGGTATTGTAGTGGCTTGAAAAGACTTTTTGATGCCCTACACTTATTTCCTCCAAATACAAATTTACTCAACCTGATTGAACCAATTGCACTGCAGGTTTGTGGAAGAACACCAATCTTATCTTATCTTCTGTATAGAGAACTGTTTATCTTTATTGATATTCTCATAATTTATTAACAGACACCACAACAAAAAGACCCATATACTTGTGGATGGAGATTACATGTTGGACTCCTACTTTGGAGAGAAGCAGCCTGAGTTTGTAAGTCAAAAGATTTACAATCATCAAATCTTTTAACATAAATGCAGTTAGTTTCTGAAAATAATATTTTCTTTATTGTAGATGCAAGAAGATAGTTTTGGCTCTGACTATGTCTATAGTTTCAAAGCCAATACAATTTTGAGGTTGCTAGGACTTGCTTCTCCTATTCCTGCATCTCCTCCAATTCTAAACCAGCCAATATCCCCTTCCAATATTGATGTAGAAGTAATTACTGAGCCGAAAGATGATCTGAAATCATTCAATCTAAATGATAACATTCTTGATGGGTTCCAAAAAGTTCAGGAGCAGCCTTCCAAAGTGCCTGAGGAGATGAAAATGGAAGATGAGCCTCTCCCACGAAATATGAAGTCTTCGGATGTAATTGAGGAGCAAAAAGAGAACCCGAGGGAGAGCCGTATCGACAAGGAGCCTTTATCTGAATCTTTGGACCAAAGCCACGTTCAACCTGAGCTAAAATTTTGCCAATCTTGAATGAGTACTTTAAGAAACTCAGTTTACCTTTTTGTTGCTTAAAATGAATGAAAATCCCATGCAGACACTCCCTTCAGTCTCGTTTATAATGTCATTCCGTAATCGAGAGAGTGTGCAGTATCTTCCAGGTGTGATGGATGCTATTAAAATGCCATTCTCGACAACATCTATATCAATAATATCATTTTCTAGATATGTAGAGCTCTCATCTTGTTCCATTGGTACTAGTTGTGTACCTATCATCCTGCTTCGTTTATAGTAAAATGAGAAAATAAAATTCTGGGAGGCAAACATGTACTTGAGATTGATTGTGTCATGGACAACCTCACAATACAGTGTTGGCCATAATTTTATCCCAACCATCATCCAAAAATTTTGGAATGTCATCACATCCTTTTGCTTTAAAAGAAAACATTGTCTTACAAACTCTGATCGAATATTCTTGAAAAATATCTATGAAAACATTGACAGGCATAAAGACTGTGATTTTGACTATTCTTGTTGCAATATTTGGTTTCAATGAATGCTGCACTTCTACATATAGTTTGGCTCTATACGCCTCTATTATACTTCCATCGGGAACAGGCCAGTCTATTATATTCCATTCCAAAAAATCTTGCCTTTGCAATATGCCATAAGAATGAGCATGGTCCAATAGCTGGTAGAAGTGATCATAGAAAAAAATACCCACTTTAGCCAAGTCTCTTACAGATCTACCTTTGTACTGTAGCTCTCCTATCGCGCCATGTACGACATTGAAGAATCCTAGAATGCATTCCACTGGTTGCCACTCCTCGTATGATGAAGGATATAGATCTGAAACATTCAGAAAGATCATCTTAGTTATAAAGAGAGAAACACTTGTGCCTTGAAAATAATTTAAGTTATATTATGCGTTTATAGTTTGGTCTATGATGTGGAAGATAAGTTGGATATTCTCACAATTGAAGTTCTCGATGCATATAAACATGCTGCACCAGAATCTCTTTTACACATCTTCTGCCTTCTTTCACTCTAAAACCTTTTACTCTGCCTTTCCAGGATGTCAGGAAAGTACTCGTTGATTGTTGCTTTTTGCTCTTCTTCCTGATCCTCTTGGGTTGCGTTAGTACCCAAGCTCCTTTTCCCACTTCAAACATTTTCTAGCTAGCATTTGCTGTTACAATATTGGAAACTTCTATGCTTGAAATCTGTGTGATAGGCCTTCGTGGCAAAGATATGTTTCGTACATCAGCAGAGTCTTCACCATCTAAACCCACCGAACGTTTTCTAATGCTGCGTCCATTGTTTCTAGGTTCCATCTCAGGCTACGAATCTAACACACTCCTAATAGAAACCAACACAAAAGAAAGATAGTATGATGTTAGATTTCAATTAATCTAACATTCTAAGTAATGCAGATCGACTTAAAAGAAAGAACAAAAAGATATCCACAACAGGTGAAATGTTGAAGAGAGCAAATTACAGCAAAGCTATGGCAAGGAGAGATGCTTGTCAAAGATGGAATAGTCCCTCGAAAGTCTGAGAATAAAGGAAATTGGATTGTCGCGAGCGGGAAGTTTCAAACAGACTCTTACGCTCAAAGATGGTCTAAAATCTCATGATAGAGACATGCTGGAGAAGAGAATAAAAAACAAATCTCCCTATCCATCTCGCACGCTTCTGCCGCCATAAAGTACTGTTCTATTTTCTATTTTTCTCTCTTTTTTTGTGGATTTTCTACGTTACATTGACCTTCTCCTGATTGGTTGCGAAACATTTTCTCCAAACCCTAAAAGGCCCCAAAATGAGCTCCGAATTCTTCTAATGTAGATAAACAAGAATCAATTGGCACAAAGAGGGATTACTTAAAAAGTTACTTATATACATTTGGCCCTTACACACTTGGGCGTCCTCCAAAAACTTTAGTGAGCTTGGTCATTGGTCAGCTTTTCTCATAATACAACATTTTATAGTACTATTCATGACACTTATTATAAGACATCTCTCATGTGTTGAGAAGAGATGTTAAGTTAACCCAAAATGGGGTTAACGGTCCTTTAGCTACTAATCATGACTTGTACCTACTCATAGACCCATTAGAATTCTACTTTACTTTATAGACCCACTTGCATCCAATTACCTTCTTCTGCTTAAGCAAAGGCACCGGTGGACTCCCATGTCTCATTTGTATCCAATATATCCATGCATCCATCTCTTCATCCATGGAATCTTCCCAATTCTTATATCCAAGTGCCTCCTCAAAAGCGTAGGTTCTATCTCTTATATTGCTTTGACTATATGAGCATAATGATAGGTTGTATACCCATCATATCTTAACTTGTCCACTAAATATTTGACCCTCAGAGACCTACGTACAACTTGATTACTATTAGGTGTTCTTAATGTTGCTTTGGCTCTTTGTGCACCAAGTGTAACAACAATCGAGATCCCAAACTCCTCATCAAGGCTCTATTCTGAGCCAATATCTTCATCAACAAAATGAATGACATGTTGAAACATCAAGCATTATGAAAGGCGGATCCACCTTCTCTTTTTTCTTTCGTGATAATGTGAATTAGTTGAGCTTTCAGTAGCTATAGTACCACCAAATGATGTGTCAGAATTCCTGGCATTCTGTCTCAACCTTCTTGACCAAGGTCTAACAATAGACCCATTTCTTGAGGACTCTCCTAAGCACATGTGATTACTGCAACCACATTGTTGTTTACATTAGGCTCTATGGAATCCTTCAGTGTGGCGTGTTATTAGCTACTCATCTCATCAAAAACAACATATGTGCTCACTTATGTCTTACGCATAGTGGGATTATAGCATTTACAACCTTTCTGCTCAGGGGAATATCCATTAAAGATACATTTTTTACCTTGGGATCTAATTCTCTTCTCATCTCATCTCATCTGGTACATGTACATATGCAATGCACCTAAACACTTTGAAGTGTGCCAAATCTACTTTTCTATGTTCAGGCGTCATGGCATGAATTGTTGCAGTGGGGGTTCTATTCATAATGTAAACTATAGTTATTACTGCTTCAGCTAAAAAATAATGAGGTATTTTTTTTCTCATTCATCAACAAACATTCCTTTTACAAACCCATTTTGTTGCGGGATATACCTGCATGTAAACTACCTCTTTATCCCATGCTCTCTTAGATATGCATTGAATTCATTGGAGAAGTATTCTCTCCCACCATCTAATCTTAGGCATTTTATGTGCATACCTTTGTCTTTCTCAACCATAGCCTTGAAACATTGAAAGTGCATAAACACTTTGCTTTTCTCTTTCATAAAGTATACCCACACCTTCCTAGTGTGATTATCAATGTGAAAGATACATGATAGTGGCATCCTTTGATTGATGTCGTCTCCCTAAACATCATAATGCACCACATCCAAACATCTTTTACTTATATTCTTATCATATGGAAATGCATGCTTAGACTGTTTTTCGAATTCGCATGCTTGACATACTTTTTGCATTCCATCCACTTTGAACTTCGACAATTCTGTAATAGTACTTTGTGCATTCCATTCACTTTAAACTTCGGCAAATACTTTGGGCTAAGCCTACATATTTTTCAACTGAGCAATATGATTATGCCAAATATCAATGTTTGCAATCACATAAGTATTATGCGCAAACATAATGCCTTCACTTCATGCATGTTTACATCCAATGTAAACATTCTGCCAACTCTATTGCCCTTTGCAACCACGTGGCACTAGTTACCGAAATCTTCTATATAACATTCATGAAAGATAAATCTCACTTATAGACCTTCCTCAACTATTTGTCCAATAGAAACCAGGTTCTTTGTAATTCTTGAAGCATGAAAGGCATCAGCCAGGTGTTGCCAACCTCCATAGATAATGGCACCTTACTACAAACATGCACAATAGGATGCACAGTATCAAGATAACCTAGTTTTTCTATTTGCAACCACGCAGCACTAGTTATTGAAATCTTTTATATAACATCCATGAGGGATAAATCTCACCTTACTACCAACATGCACAATAGGATGCACAGTATCAAGATAACCTAGTTTTTCTATTTGCAACCACGCAGCACTAGTTATTGAAATCTTTTATATAACATCCATGAGGGATAAACCTCACTTATTACAAACCTTGCTCAATCATTTGTCCAACAGAAACCAGGGTCTTTATAATGTTTGAAAAATGAAGTGCATTAGCCAACTACTTCATTTTGCCATCCTCCATAGATAATGTCACCTCACCAAATAGGATGCACCATATCAATATAACCTGGTTTTCTATTTTTTGCATCTATAAACCACTCCCCATGATTGGTCATGTGGTTAGAAGTACACAAATCAATATACCATACATCTCAAAGATTCTATGCATCTACAGTCATGGAACTAAGCATATGATGTATCACAAAAAGCCACTTACTTCTCTCTTCGACTTGCTTGCTTGAGGATGCATAGTTCCCTTGCTCTATAACTTCCCACTTTTAATATCATTCTGATTTTTATAGAACAGTCCTTTGCTATATGACTTGGTTTGCTAAAGTATAGCACTCCATGCTATTTTCCCTCGGATTTCTTTGCTATCCACCTCGGCTTCTCTGGCTTCCGCTTCCTCTAGAGTGGCCTCTTCCATTGTTTGTGCATTACATTCCTGTGGTATTTATCTCAGTGATCAGAAGAGGGTTATAAGAACTTCAAAGTTTGGAAAGTTTTTCGAGCTTGGATAGATGTCTGAAATTGATCATTATCTTCGCCGAGCCCATTCAATATGATCGACACAAGTTGTCATCTCATCAATTGGAGCTCCAATAGAGACAAGAGTGTATGTGTAAGCCCTTTCACTTTCAGTGAGTAATCATTGATATTCATCTTATTCCTCCACATTATTTATGTAGCTCTTGCTTTAACTGCATCTTTCTTGCCGTAATACTTTTGCTTTACAACTTAACTAAGGTATCTCATGTATCCTTAAGTATTGTTACATCTTGTCTATGGCTAATCATAGCATCCGACACACTAACAGCAAACAACCAGTACATTACTTTGATGGCTTTCTCATGCCAAGTCTTAAAGGCCTATACTTATTGAGGAGTGACATTTTCTTCCAGAAGCTACCTTCTCATCACCTAAAACAAGCTCCTAATATCTTTTTTCCATAAGAAAGTTCCTTGTCCTGAATTTCCGGACTTGGAAGTTGTTTTTGTCTAGCTTCTCGCTCATAATCTAGGATAGACTGTTAGATATGAAAACCTACAAAAACTTACCAAAAATTGCTTGCAAAAGCTTTTGCACTTATAATAAATCTACAATCTCCAATACAGTTGTCTCTTGTGGTATTGTAAACCTGTTATACTATAACTGTATGTAAACTAGTCACATATACATACATTCACTAACAACCTGCAAATCTCAAAAGCTCATAAAATATTGCAACCAAATTTATACCACAACTATGCACCAAACTAGAAATTGGACATACATAGTTAAAATCGACACTTTCAGAGAGTACTTGCGAAAAATTTACAAAGCCAAACCGTGACTCGAAATGGCCTCGAATCCAACTTTTGAAATCATTGAGGTTCGTAGGACCACTCCCACAGAAATTAGTGCCCCTTTTCCCTTTTCTTCACTGTAACGAGCAGCTCAAGAAGTGACAGTGCACCTTATTGTTGTGCCTACCAACTGCTCTTAACTATTGCTCTACTTCCTTGTTTGCCTCTGGAGATCTTTGCATGAACTGGTGCTTTGATACCATGAGAAAAATGCAAGTAAACACACACACACAAGAGTAGACAAGCATACAAGAGAGATGGATAGCTAAAATTTCTTATATTCTTTTCTCTTCTCTATAACCAAAACATAAAGATAAGAGTACATACTATAAAGGAAAACAATCTCCTACTAAAACAAGGTCGATCTATAGTGTGAACCCGACTACTTGAGCTGGCACTATAACTATTCCACAACTTTAGTGAACCACTTGTATAAGCATGCGTGTGTTTTCAACATTCACATCTCATTTTCCATCAAGCTTACAAGTCTTTTGTTTGGGTTGAGGGGCGAGATCTAAGCATTGTATTGGGCTGAGATCTGGGATCATCATTTTGTCCTTGGGATTCAGTTGTAACACTTTCTTTGTACATAATACAAAACAGTAGATTATGAACTAGTGTAATCACATTTTGTCCTTGGGATTCAGTTGTAACACTTTCTTTATACATAATACAAAACAGTAGATTATGAACTACTTGTGTGTGCTGTGTGTTTGAGATCCACTGCTCTCCTCTCAAGTGTTCTACAACTGTATACAATGAGGAAGACAAAGGACGACCCTGCCTAACTCAACTTAAAAGCTCAACAAACTCATTTAGCATCACTTAAGAAAAGAATCTTGAGTGAGGACGTGTCATATAAATGAGCTTGGTGATTTCAGCTCAATAAAAGCCAGTGAAATCTGTCATAACCTTTCTAAATGTTGAACTGCAAGGAATCACCTTCTGCTTGGAATGTTGAGCATGCTGAACGCCCAACTGCACAGATTTTGTCATAAATAGATGACGACTTCATAAAAACATTCCATGATGGATCTCTATCATTAGAAGACTTAATCCTAGTGGCTACAACCTTTTAAAAAATTATACCACATTCATCATCATTATAGCCCTCCAATGATTCAAGGCAGAGCAAGGCCAACTGCTTTGGGATAAGCTTAATAAGCCCAGTTTAATGCCATGATGAAATTGCTGATGAATAAGATCCAAAATACACACCTTGACATAAACTACCAGTGGACTCCCCAAAATGCAAAAAGAGCTCAACAGATAAGCCATCAGAACCAGGAGACTTTTATCTTTGTCAACCTCTTTTAGGCTCCGGAGAGCTTAAGATGCTTCTCTTTGCATCCAATGAGCTTCCGGGTTTGAAACATAAGTAGGAACCTTGTCAAGAACATCATGAAGTAAAGTATTACCGATAGAAGCCATATGAGAGAAAGAGAGAGAGTGGAACAAAAAGAGACCCAAGTAGAGGCTGACTGAGAGGAAAAGAACTGATAAAACCATCTTCAAAGGAAACAGAAAAAATGAGCTCCTTCATTCTCTAATGTTCTGAAGATGGTTTTAAAAAACTTAGGGGAAGAAATGATAGAACCATCTTCAAAGGAAACAAAAAAAACGAGCTCCCTCATTCTCTTATGCTTTGAAGAATGGTTACAAAAAGTTCGGGAACAAACTTAACTTCATTTAAAATCCTATTCCTAGAAAAAAATCCACACCCCTCTGCAGATTACTCTGAATAGCAGTATCAGCCTCCTTCCACATAAGAAATGCTTATGAAATAAAAGTTTTCTATCTTGTAAGACTTTATCCAACCGCCCCTCGAAGAGATTACTTCTTGCTTTTCCAGCCACTTTTATTGCTTTCTGAACATCAACAACTACTTTTTTTCCAAATGGAAAAAAGGTGATCCTGTCTACAGTTTAACATAGAAGCAGCAAAGTTAACTAACAAGTTAAACACAGGATCCTGAAGTAGAGAAATTAATCTCTCAAGCTCCTTTGTTGGAAGTCAGGCATCTGTAACTCCTCTTAATCAATCTTATTTAAAACAGAATTGATCTGACGAATTCTGTAGAAAATCAACCTTGCCCTTGAGATTATGAGGCATCCAGCCTATGTTGGAGACTGAAACCAGACATCCTGCCAACCTTTCAAAAGAACCACGTTGTTCCAAGCCTTAGCTCCTTCCAATTCCACATTTAAGTTCTACACTTAGCATCACTAGAACCATATGCATACACTTGAAAATCCTCATGCTGAACAAGAATGACTGAGACCTTCCATAATTGTGATTAGCCAGTACCAAAGGATGAAGATCTTTATGTACCACAGAATAGACTCAACCCATAAAAAACCAGTTAATCCGCTGGATGAGAAATCCCGCTTCTATCATCACCTTGTAGCTTATTATCCTGTAAACAAACCATAAAAAACTCTGCTGTTTTACATTCCTAATCTCTTTGGCATTCCAGGATGATATCTTCATAATCAAATTTTGCATTTTTAGTAGCTCTGTTTTTGCCAGAAGCTATGGGGGACGCTTTGAGCTTCCCCCTCTTTAATTGTCTCCCTGAACCCCTGCAAGAGTATCCAAACATCATCCTACGAGTAGAAGAGGTCTTCTGAGAAGAGGAACTACTGATTCTTGGAAGCTCTGGACTGTTAAGTGCCCAACACTTTTTCAGAAAAACCAGAACCCAGAATTAATATTTTCTTTTGAAGTAAAAGCAGTTGCTGCCACCCTCCCCACTTCACAATCTTTAGGGAGGTGTTCCAACACCTTAAACCTGCTTTCATTCAATCTGTCCAGAAAAGAAGAAGGAAAAGACCAGCAGGGGTCTTATCCTTACCCATAACAATAAACTCAGCCTCAACAGCTTTGCCCTTCAGATTAGACTCCATTCTAGAACCACCCTTCTGTCCAGATTTATCAATAGACACCAGCCTACCACGTGCAAAATAGGCAGAGTAAAATTTCACAATCTGTGCTGAATATCCAAATACCTGAACTCCCCAACTCTGCTTGCATAACAGAAGGTGTAGGGATATCAGTGTCTCAAAGGAGATAGACCTTGTTAGATCCCTTGCCAAAACCAGACTTGTGAGTTTTTAGGCACATAACTGCATCTTTCATTTGCACCAGCAAGCTCTTAAAAATGATGTGAATTTTTTCAGAGTTCGTGGATTAAAGACATTGGCTACAAGAGATAGAAAGAAGAACGGTTGGAAGCTGTGTATCCAAGAAGCTTGACTCTCTTGCTTTGACAAAATATTGATGTGTAGAAGGTGATAAAAGATTCCCCTTCCAGGCAGCCAGCAAGCCTTACAAGTGAGCCACTTGGCTGGTTGGAGTGAACAACCTGCACAGTTGTTAGGAGAACCATGTGTTAGAGCAGAGTCTCGATATTTGATGATTACAGCAGCCATTGTCCCTTAGCCAAAGGTGACAAAATATTTTGAGGAGCTGGATTGCACCGCCGTCATCGTACAGTCACCACATCTGAAAATGGATGCACCAGCAAGTTGCCTACCAGTGCATGGTTGTGATGCCGACCTGCATGGGACAAACATAGTGAACCCCCCTAGCAAGCTGAGGGGGTGCCCAGGCGACCCAAATCAATGTAAGCAACCTGAATAGAATGGCACTTCCAAAAAATAGCCACAGCCACAAGCTCATGAATTTGATTCAAACCATCGTAACAAGTCTCCTTTCACTTCCATTCCATGTCCTTCAGAAGAACTGCACCATTGTCATGTCATAATCTGCCTTGCATTGAGGGAATCCTTAATGATTTCTTTTCTCTGGCCACAGCATTACCAATAATCTCCACAAGAGCATATCCCACTTTTAAAATGATGGAAACGGTGAGCATCTCGCAGATAAATTTCCCTCCCAACAATCTTGGAGATGAACTTGGTGGCGGTGTGGCAGTCACCACACACTCTGAGATTCTTCATGATACGAATAGGAGTCATTGGGGGCGTACTTATGAGCCCAAAAGCAATGGCTAGCTTCTCACTGTGACGGCTGAGAGAGGACTCCTTTCGTTCCTCCACATTGTGCAATGCAAAACGTGTGTCAGGAACATATCCTGCCTCTTTCATTTGCAGCAACAGACTCTCCAACTCTGCATGGATTTTCGGCGTTTCTGGATGTGCAGTGTCATCCGCAATGAATACATGCACCTTACCATTGACTTCTATGCAGCTCTGACCTGCATCTTTAACCAGACCTCTCTCCGCCACCATCTTCATCACGCTTGCTTTCTCTTCCCACCGACCAGCTGCAGCATAGCTATTTGATAACAGCACAAGAGCAGCAGTGTTTTGTGGCTCTAACTTCGTAACACGCTCAGCAGCGTATTTTGCTAGCTCCGCATCTCCGTGAACTCTACAAGCACCTAGAAAGGCCCTCCACACCACAGCACTTGGTGAAAGCGGCATTGTCTTAGCCATCATCTCTGCCTTGTTTAGATCCCCTGCACGACCAAGAATATCAACCATGCAAGCAAAATGCTCTGCACATGGTGAGATCCCATAAACCCTGCTCATCAAACCAAAGTAATAGAAGCCTACATCTAAAAGGCCTGTATGGCTACAGGCAGAGAGTATATGTACAAAAGTGACATGATTCAATGGTATACCTTCTTGTTGCATTTGGCGGGCAAGCCTCAGTACCTCCTCACCATCACCATGCAAAGCGTATCCGGCAACCATTGCACTCCAACATACAACATTCTTGTTGGATGTTCTACGTAAGACCTTCCGTGCATCCCTTAAACTCCCACTTTTTGAATACATATCAATCAAGGCACTACCCACAAATGCATCCAACTCAAGCCCAATGTCAATTGCATAAAAATGCATCAGCTTGCCTTCTTCAAGGTCTGCCATGATGGCACATGCATTGAGTACACTCATAAAGGTGAATGCATTCGGTTTCACACTTGCTTGCTGCATTTTCAAGAATAAATCAAGAGCCTCCTGGCCACAGCCTTGCTGGACGTAACCCCCGATCATTGCTGTCCATGAGACCACATTTTGCTTTGGCATATTGTCAAACCATGCACGGGCGTCTACTACGCTCTGACATTTACTATACATGTCAATAAGGGCACTGCCCACAAAGACATTTGCTTCATATCCATGTTTCATAATCCGCTCATGGATCCACATGCCGTAATCCAAATTTCCCAAGCTAACACATGCCTTTACAATGCTTACATAGGTGACATCATCTGGCTTCACTCCTCCTTGTTCCATTTGTCCAAACAGATCGCGTGCCTCCTCAGCAAGGTTACCTTGTCCATATGCTGCAATCATTGTAGTCCAAGAAATCACATTTCGTCTGGGCATTTTCTTGAAAAATTCCCTTGCATCCATTATGCAGCCACATCTGACATACATGCTAAGTAAGCTATTGCTAATTGTAACATCCAAGTCCAGCCCATCCTCGATAATTTGGGCATGTATGTGCTTACCCTGCTCCAAAGCTCCTATACTAGCACAGATACTGATAATATTCAGAAGGGTGACTTCATTTGGACTTACCCTTTCAGCTTTCATTTGCTGGTAGAATTGTAGAGCTTCTTGAGCCTGTACTTGCTTGTAGTATCCTACAATCATGGCAGTCCATGAAACCACATTTCGCTTTGGCAACCTATCAAAAACCTCACGAGCATCCTCTAAATCCCCACATTTGATATACATATCAATTAGTGCATTTCCTAGAATAATGTTTGGTTGAATTCCATTTTCGATCACCCGATTATGGATATGCTCACCCTGCTCTAGAGCGCCTTGGCTGGCACATACTTTTAGCAAGCTCACATATGTGATTTGGTCCGGCTTCAAATTTTTCCCTTCCATTTGTCCAAAAAGTTGGAAGGCCTCCCCCGCACATTCTTGCAAAGCATACCCTGCAATCATTGTATTCCAAGAAACCACATCTCGCTGAGCCATTTTTTCCCACACTTTCCGTGCATCTCCTATGCACCCACATTTGGAATACATGTGCACAAGGGTACTCCCAATTTGAATGTCTGACTCGAGTCCAAACTTGATGATGTGTGTGTATATAAGCCTTCCTTGTCCTAGAGCTGCTATGCTAGCACATGCATTAAGAGCACTCATGAATGTTATCTCACCTGGCACCAAACCCTCATCTTCCATGTCGTGAAGAAGCCTGAGGGCAGCATTTCCATGTCCATGTTTAGCATGTGTGGAAATCATCACAGTCCAAGAGACAACATTCCGATTGGTCATTCGATTGAACACTTTCCACGTGCTTTCTATGCACCCACATTTTCCATACATGTCCATGAGTGTGTTGTCCACAGAAGAATTGAGCTTAGTTCTATGCATCATGATGTAAGAATGGATCTGTTTGCCCAGTTCAAGGTTTCTTATGGTAGCGCATGCCTTGATAGCATTCACTAAAGTGCCTTCATCCGGTACAACATCACTCTGCAGCATCTTCCAAAACACATGGATAGCCTTGTTGACATGGCCATTTGAGTGAGATCCCTCCAGAGCATGTGAGTCTTGTTCAAGCTTTGCCTTGCCAGCATGGCCATTCTTGGAGCAAGATCTGATCATCATGTCCAAAGCATGAGAGTCTGGTTCATGCTTTGTATCTACATGATGGGGGGCAGCCTTATCAGCATGGCCATGCTTGGAGCAAGATCCAGTCATCATGTCCAAAGCATGTGACTCTGGTTCATGCTTTGCATTCACATGATGAGGGGCAGCCTTGTCAGCATGGCTATGTGTCATTATGCTTGAATTATTTAAGTCTGGTTCATGCAGGACCAGTCTACTACACGTGGAATACATCCTAGTGGGTGGCATTCGAGCAACATCGTCAGTTCTCAATCTAGTTTTAGTGACGTGCGTAAGAAATTGCTCGACACTCATCCTGATACAATTGACAAATGAGAAGAGCGCATTCAAGTGGGTGCATACACTTGGTTTTCCAGCATAAGCAGACAATGGGTTTCCTCCTTCAAGGGGCCCTGTGGAAATACTGATCTTGGATGCTCTTTGAGGTCCTGCCCAGTTTCCGCAAGTGCTCCAGCAACAGAAACTCTGTGCGGTGAAGCTAGACTGCCAACCCCTAAGACATGGGGATGTGGGTGAAGCTCCATATCGCCCTGACACTCTTACACAACGGTTTGTTCGACTGCATGCGCTGATCAAACGGCGCTCCTCCAGGGCCTTTGCACACTATCCCCGCCCATCAAAAAGCTGCCACTGTATGGTGGAATCTGCCGTCTACACTCCCCCGCGAGGAGAGTTTGCGTAGGTGCATGTATGTGTACGCGCGCTCGCACTGTAAATTACAAAGGGCATTGATTAAATGTACTAAGGCTCCTCCAAGTTGTACAACTACACAGGATAAACCATCCTACAGAGAAAGAGAGCCATGCATCTAGAGGGACAAACACACATACACACGCAAAGAGAGAGAGAGAGAGAGAGAGAGCCTCCATAACTTCTTTTCCATCTCGTGCAACTAGGAAGGTCATTCTGCTTTGCATTAATAGATATTTGATCTATCTTGGTAGATGAGAGAGAGAGAGAGAGAGAGACATGGTTGTACGCTAGGTTGATCGATGGGCTTTTTTTGCAGCAACCTATCCACCAATCTTTTCTAAAACAATGCATGCTTTCCTTTGTTGATGCCCATTTTTAGCTACTGCCATCGGGGTATTCCTCAATACAGCTCTATTGCTTCTACTAGGGCCCTATCCATGATGCAACAAAGGGAGAGAAGGACACGTGAAAGCATGTAGAGAGAGTTGAAGAGAAAAATAATGTAGTATTTAAATTATCTTTTTTTTAAGTTTCTAAAAAATAAACCTTTTAAAAAACCTTGGTTCGTCAAGCAAGGCTTCATAAAATTTCCAATATAATCAATTGTATAGATTGGAAATCTGCTTCAGGGTGCCGTTCATAAGGTTGGGCCTATCTTGGCCGCCCCTCAAATCTTGTCTATCCAATCCCTCCCCCATCGCTCCCGCTTCCACTCCTGTTAAGACAACCCAAATGTGAATTTGGACATCTTCGTGGAAGACAACCTCATTTATCTACTCAATGAGGTGCTTAAGCAAGCTCAGATGGTAGCTTAAGAACAAGCTATGTTTGTCTGAGGCCACCATTCTCATGCCATGGGGGTGCCAAAATCTCACATAGGGCCACACCACTCCACATTTGTCATCATGGAAGGAGACCAAAGTGCGTGCACACTTTTGATTTTTACCTAACCCTTACTAATATGATAAGCCATGTGTATGCAATGTCTTCAAAAAAAAAGATTGAATGATCAAATAATATTTAAGCTTGATTTAAGTTGTAATCATGCTGAATGTGATCTAGCGTTTTTTTTTAATGATGAACATGTGGCTTTTATGAATTAGAACTTGTGAAGTGTTTTCATGTCAAAAATCTTACAAATGCATGGATGAGGGCTCACGATACTCTTATTTAATAGATGCATTGCTACATTCCATGTTGCCTTTATATAATTTGCAAAACAAGTTATCCAACTATGACCTTCAAATAACATTTAGTTGGTGAAGGTTTTTTTCCGAAGAAAATATCCTTCTAATGAGGTAAAATAAGCACCCTAGAAAGGGGGAAGGGGTGGGGGGTTGACAATGTGGCCTATAATGCCAAGGGATGTCGCCATCCCAACATGAAAGGAAGGGACTCATGATTGTGCAACATATAATGCCAAGAAATGTCACCATCCCAATAGGTAAGGAAGGGACTCAGGATTATGCAACAATGTTGCATGCTTTTTGAATCACATGTCAAGCATTCCAATTGGCTTGGAGGCTTTGAATGATGTGTGTCCAAGTAAACCACATGGTCTCGCTAGATTAGGGTGACTTAGTGCCCTCGATGTTCACAGCATTATGTCTCCAATGTGCTAGGGTGTAATGCTACTTGAGATCCCACTACTAGTAAATATGGGTCTAGGGGTCCTAGGTGCCAATGGGACTGTGGCATAGTCCCAATGGTGATCCAAAAGTGAGTGAGTTGAAGTGTAAGACCCTCACCATAGTGCCAGTGTGATACCCTCACTCATTAAAGAGCCACAACATAGTGAATTAACTATTAAACATTCATTATGTAATCATGATAGGAGTCGGAGGATAGAGATATAGAAGCGTGGCCATTATGTGGACCTTCTTGACATCCTCTAATTCTTGTGGGAGCTTAAGGGCACATAGTATCGACCGGCCGAAGGCAATTGTCCAAACTCACATGTGTCTTGGGGATAAGTGCTTTTACCAAGTGTTCAGGCCCCATGTAGCCATTTATATGGTAGTGATATGTGGACATAATAATGAGTCGGGGCGCTCTTTCCCTTCTTAGGAGGTTTTTTCCCTCGATCATGTGTACACACTCTTATGGGTGAGTGTGTGAGTGACCTTGCCATGTCGCTTCACTTGTACTGCACTCATGCTCTACTTTAAGTGTTGTCGTTCTCTCTATCTATGCTTCCTTGTTGCATTTACGTATGATTTTTTATCTTTGTCTCCAATCCAACAGTTGGTATTAGAGTAGGCCTCATCAAAGGTGCTCGTCTAATTTTAGATTAAGCTATCCTCTTAGGTGGAGAAGGTATACTCTATAGAGTAATAATGTTAGCTACATTAATAAAAATTTTATGCCTTTCAAGCTGTTTCGGGTGTGTTTCGAGGCTCGTTCATATGCTATAAGGTTTTCGAGACTTCTTGAGGGAGTGTGAGTTTGAATTGTCTTTGTTTGATTTTAGGTTTTTTGCACTACTAGCATACATTTTGGTGTGCTGATAGGGCCGTCATCCCCGCTTCTCCATTGTCATTGACATAACATCTATGAGCTTAACTTATAACTTTGACATCTTCATCATTATTGTTATATACTTCTCATCAAAAACATTTCTATAGTCTACACTGTGCGATATTCCATACACTTTGGAGGTTTCTTTGTCATCATCTCCTATTGGCAAGCCATCTCGATTGGCATAAATAGTACCTTTAGGTTATTGGGATATTTGCATTTTATGTCAGAGATTTGTTATTTACAGGTTGAAATGGAAGACAATGATGTATTTGGGATAAGCTTGATGACAATGATGTATTTGGGATAAGCTTGATGGGACCAATTACCCATTATGGTCGTATATGATGCATCATGTATTGGTTGCCAAAGGGATTTGGAATGTTATTATTGTCATCAAGGCATGTCCTATCTTCCCAGCACAGGATAGTACAAGAACTTTTGATGGTGATACTAGTTAAGATGTAACCGTGGCATCTGCCACCTCCCACAGCGGAACAAGAGAGGTGGGATGGCAGGAATGCACATGCATATGCGTTGGTGGAACTTTCCATGAAAAGAAGCATTATTCTCATGTTTTCTCATGAAAAGAAGCATTATTCTCATATTATCTCATGTAAAATTGCCAAGTAGGCTTGGGATGTGCCTGGTACACTTTACTAGGTGCGTAACAAGGTACAAGTGGTGCAAGTAGTTACGTTCGAACATATGAATGAGCAAGACTTTGCAAATGAGTTTCTCTACTTGTGCAAGTAGTTAGAGTCCGAGCATATGAATGAGGGAGACTCAACAAATGAGTTTCTCAAAAGGATTAAAGATCTCAGAGATGTATTGAATGAGGCCAATCTAGACAATTCATTTATGTGTCTATTGTTCTCACAGCTTTACCGGATTCATACTAGGGTTTTTTATCCACACTTTGGCTCATGATAAATGGTAACCCCAATGCCCTTATGTTTGATGAGTTGGTTTTATAGTGCTCTTGTAAGAAGAGCGATCCCAATAAAATCAGAGTAGTATACGTGTGGGAGATTAGACATTGCTCTTGCAAGAAGAGCAATCCTAATAAAATCGGGCTAGTATACGTGTGGGAGATTAGGTATTCGCTACCAATCAAAAAGGTAAAGGTAAAGCCTTATCTTACGGTCGTACAAGTTGAAGGCAAAATCAGCCTAGACTTCTGGCAAGGATGTCGAGAAGGGGGTTGATAAGAAAGGCAAATGTAACTATTGTTGGAAGCCAGGCCATTATATCAATGAATGTAGAAAAAGGTAATATAAAAAATTTGGCAGTGCTCCAAAATATGTTTGAAAAAATCATACAGTATCTCATGATATAATCCTGATGAAGGAGAAGAAGAAAGAGTCATGCATGGAACAAGTGCTAAAAAGAAGGAGTCATCAAACTATGCACAGGATGATTGGTGGGCACTCGTTGTGCACTGTAGCGATAACCCTTCAGGCTATGTGGTGATATATGCATGTTAGCGATAGATCAACATGTCTGGTATTTTGATAGTGGTTCTAGCAAGCACATTACTTCTCAGCGTGATTTGTTTTGCCCCCTTGATTCTGATTTGCATAGCAACATGTGCAAAAAAACTTCTCATATCCAATGAAAGGAGTTGGTAAGGTTATGCTCACTACTACAAATGGTAGGAAAATCACTCTCTCAAAAGTCTTGTTTATGCCAGGTAGCATTAAAAAGAACTTGTTATCAATCTTTACCATCGCTAAGGTAGGCCTAGTGGTTAGATTTATTAATGATAGTTGTACAGTTCATGATCAGAGTGATGGAGACATCACTGTGGCATCTAGTACTCTAAGCCATGAGCTTTACAAGTTGGATAAGTATTAGATATTGACACATATAATGCTTATTCAATTACTCACACGTGTTATAAGTGATAAGGAGCTATGACATGCTTGCTTTGGTCACTTAAAATTTAGCAATTTGCTGCACCTTAAAAGGTAAGAGAGATGGTGTTAGAATTGGTTTCAAACATGTATGTGAGGGGTGTATTTTTGGCAAGATACAATAGGCATCATTCCTGAAAGATGGATTAAGGCTATCCATAAATTATAGCTTATACATAGTGATGTATGTGATCCTATGAGGACACCATCGACCATGGGATATCTCTACTTTGTGACTTTTATTGATGACTACTCTAGGCACACCTCGGAGTATTTCTTGAAAGTAAAGTAAAAGGATTTTATAGCCTTAGACACTTTGTTTCTATGGCTAAAAATGTGTCTACATGTAAAGGTGGCACCCTTTGTACAGATTGAGGGGGGGGAGTATATGTCAAAGGATTTTTGTGATATATGGCTAAAAGAAGCATAAAGCATCAATTCACGGTGCCTTACACACCTCAACAAAATGTGTGGTTGAGAGGAAGAACATATATCTCATGGAGATAGCACATTGTAACCACTCCATATGTTAACATAGTTTCACCCACACTGTTGGTCTTATTGCTATAAGATGAGAGCATGGATGCTCCAGAGGAAGGAGTTTCCTGGTCAGTATATAGACCTTATTTTGTCTCTATTTTGAAAGTATGTTGGCGGTTCTTTGTTAGCCTTCAAGAGTTCTAAGAACATGACATGGGAGGCCTCAAAGAAGGGGTTATCTGTGCTAGCCCATGGGGATGTTGAACTATTTGCTATCCTATCTTTCACGCGCACGTTTTCTTTGTTTAGAGCTTGGTTGGCATCCTGCAGCTTTCGGACCTCCACCAGTAGCTCTCCGTGCTCTTTCCTTAGCACACTGGCGGATGGTAGCATCTTCGAGTTGTCTGTGGCTAATTTCGCATCATCCTCCATCACTGTAAGTTCTGCTTGTAGCCTGGTGGCCTCTTCTTTTGCTTTATGCAGCTCCAGCACCCAATGCAGTCTGGTCTTCTAGGTCTGTCGTACCCTTTCCTACCACCACTGGACATGCTTCTTCTATTTGCTTCTAGCGTGCCATCTTGTACTCTGTCCAATCTCCGGGCTTGTCTCTTCTGAGTTGAACTTCATTCTCCAGATAGTGCTGCATCTCTAATTCTACCGCATTCAGTTCATTGATTGTGTCAACAATTTCAAACTTGGTGCTCCTCTTGAGATTTTCTTTGTATTCCTCTGCTTGTGTCTCGGCCTTGTCTTTGTCCTCCATGGCTTCTCTCAAGACCTCTACATACTCCTGGGAGGGTGTGGCAGTCAGTTCATTGATTGTGTCAATTTCAAACTTGGTGCTCCTCTTGAGATTTTCTTTGTATTCCTCTGCTTGTGTCTCGGCCTTGTCTTTGTCCTCCATGGCTTCTCTCAAGACCTCTACATACTCCTAGGAGGGTGTGGCATCCTACAATTCCTGGTGTAATTCGTGATTTATTTCTGCTAGCTTTTTAGCCTCCTTCTCCCAGTGAGGTGCCTTCCAAGCCGTGGCCTTTTAGGGCTAGCACCATGTTCTGGTCCTTGTCTTCTTGTTGGTGAGGGTTTTGATTTTTCCTTCACTTAGCTCTTTCTACTGGACTCAAGCCTTCTTCGCCAGAGTGAGCTTGTTTTGTATTTCCATGTTATGCTCAACCATTATATGTTCTTTGCTCTCCAAGTCCCTGGCTTTTGCTACAACATTTTTGAGCAACACATGTTGTTTTTTGCTGATTCCAGGTGTATATTTGATTGATGGTGTTCTGGGCCTTTGACTCGTATTCTTCAATGGAAGCAAGGGCATGGGAGAGGATGCTCTAGGCCACAGTCATCAACCCTTTTTCATGTGTAGTTGTTGGGTAGGAACTTGTGCCTCCAGTTCTCCGAGTAGTTTGGGGTTGTAGCTTGGTCCTTTCTGCATCTTCTGTGCTAAGGCTGCCACCCAAGGCTCCAGTTCCGGTGAGATGGACAGATCAGCCCCTGGACAGCTTCCCCTTTTGAGCTTCTTCTTCTTTATTTTTCCGTTGTCTTGCAGTAGAAGCATCCACCTTGCCATCTTCCCCACCAAAAAGGCTTTGTTCACTAGATAAATTAGGGCTTGATGTCCACATGGAGAACAAACTTATTTTCCAAGAGGGCATAAATAATTGAGAGAGCTTCCCGCTCTATTGTTGTAGTTCCTTTCCACCCTTGTGAGGGCTTTGCTAGCATAATGAATGGGTTACATATACCCCTCTTGCTTCTCGTGCATCAGTGCACTACCCACTGCTTTGTCTGAAGCATATACATACACATGGAACATTTCATTCTAGTCTGGGGGGTGGTTATTACTAGTGCAATTAACACCAGGCTCTTTAGACATTAGTGCAATTAACACCAGGCTCTTTAGACATTAGAATGCCTTTATCTTTCTCGGTAAGTGCTACCGTTTCTCTCGAAGGGTTGTAAAGATACAATTGGGTACAGGGGCATGTGGTCCTTGAAGTGGGGAATTGCTGAATGCACAAACGGTGGGGATTATTCTTTTTGAATAACATAAAGATAAAACTTATTTTCATAGAATTTAAGAAAATTTTGCCATAACCTCCTTTGTATGGCTGACCATTTCTCAATTTTTACATTCTAAATTTACTTTAAAATTTATCTCAAGATGAAAAAAAGCACTCTTATCTAATCAATTTTCACTTCTAAAGAAACTACATCTAATTGCCTTATTTTACTTACACAAAGGCACTAACTCCCATTTTGCATTTGTATCCAATGGTGTCATCTCTTTATTCATAGAATCTTCCCATTTTTCATTTCTAATTGCTCACTCAAAACAAATCGTCTCTAGCTCTTACATAGCTTTAACCAATGAAACATAATGATGGGCTATATACCCATCATAACTTAACCTGTCAATAGGGTATCTAACCCTCAGTAGATCTATATACATCTGGATCAATTCTAACCCTCAGTAGATCTATATACATCTGGATCAATTCTAGGTGCCCTCAAATCAACCTTGGTTCTCTTTGCACCAGGAGTAACCACTGATGGAATGCCAAGATCCTCATCAAGGCTCTGCTCAGAGCCACTAGAGTCACTATTCACATATGAGTGACCTGTGACACATCAGGCATAAAAGGTTGATCTACCTTCTCCTTGATACATGTGTATCTACATCTATCCTCAACCTGCCTGACCATGGACCAATACTAGATCCATTGCTAGAGGACTCTCCAACTCCACTGAGCACCTGTGAGATTAATGCTCTACATGTAGAGCAACATCATTACTTCTTACATCATACCAACAACTACTCATCTCATTGAAGATAACATCTTTACTTACATCTCATAGAGTACTATGGTTATAACATCTATAACCTTTCTTCTCCAAAGCATAACTAACAAAGATACATTTGTCTTCCTTTGGATATAATCCACCCGTTTTGGACCTAATCCACCCGTTTTGCATCTTTTGGTCCATCACAAGGACTCCTGGTTCCTCAAGTTTTTCCCTTTTTTGGTGGTGGTACACACACCTTTCGATTTTCCACTTCATAGTTCTTGAATCAAGAAGGGACTTGTTTAGAGTCCTCTTCCTGATCAATGGTTATTGGGCTTGAAGGTTTCCCATCTTTGCCACATGTCTTTGGTTGCAATGCCCACTCCTGCTCCCCCCTCAAGGATCGTAGTGGTGGGGTCTCTCCTCCCAATTTGATTGGAATGGTGGTGTTCATATCATCTCCCTTCCTTATAGTACTTCCCAGCTGCACTGACTGGTATATTCTTGAATGTTTATCATGGGTTATATTTTTTAGCTTGGTTTGTCTCCTCAATTTCTCCCATTGGTTTAAGATTTTCTTTCTGTTAAAATTACAGCAATGTGATGAGCTATGGTGGATCAAATGCTAGAATCAACATCATTAACAAAGCAATTAGTAAATAATTAAGATGTTATTAGTGAGTAATTAACAAATAGCTTAATGTAGGCATGGATAATCAAAAACCAGCAAATTCTCATTAGGCCAATGCCTCAATTTATAGAGTTTACATCCAAGCATCTACTCCCACTGATTTCTCCTTGATTCACTCCACCTCTTTTGCTTGATTCTCTCCACCTCTCCCAAAATATCTCCACACTTCCTAAATCTTCTCATGCTACACACACACCCTATTCACTTGTAATATTTCAACACTTTCATCCATTGATGGACTTCATCCCAAGCTTCCGGCTTGCAAGACAAGTATTTAGCCATGGTTATGGTGACTAGAGTTGAAAAGATTACTCTCTCAGGGATCACGTTTCTCCTTTTTAATAAAGGCCTTAATGATGGCACATTAGCAACTATCATCAACTTGTCATCCATAGGATGGTGCAATCGATAAATGAGCTAGGCTTAGATTTGTATGGCACTCATCCCTTTTGAAGGTAGTCTTTCAGTGTATCCTCCCATTAGGGATTCTGCGAGGGCATATTGCCTCTCTTAGTCAAGCATTTCTTTTATAATGTGCTCATGGAGCAACCTCATATTCTCTGTTTTCACAAGCTCTAAGAGCTCGTCCAATGTTTTGTTTCATTTTCATGCTCTTTTTGTGAGGCTCAAGAGTTGCTTTGGGCAGTCTTGGTGCTACATCCCTTGGTGTTTCCTCTTCTAGTACAAGGTTATTTATCTTATGGGATCTGGACATCTTCGATCTTGGCATAACCTGGATGGTCTCTTGTTGTCCCATTACCACTAGGACTTTTTGAGATCCCTAGTTGATCGGGTACTTTTGTTGGATCTATGGAGGGAAATGCAGCTTTTCCCCTGTTTGCTACTACGGTCCTTGCCTCATTTCTTGTTTTTAATGCTCTTAGAAGTTTTCCATACTTGGATCGTAGATTGAGAACTAGCCTGATCCTACTTTTGTTGGGCCTTTGCCTTGGTCATAATCCTTGTTGCTCTGCCTATTGCTACTTCCTATTCTTCTTTTGTGAAGAGGTTTGGCATTGGACACTCACTATGCCAAAGCTTGATAGTGTTGGATGTGATGTGATGGTAGATGGATTTGAAGTTGTAGGCTTATACTAGTAGCCATCATTGGTCAAGTGATCTATGACAATCTATCCAACGATGTGGTAGATTTGTTGTTTTTACCACTTCAAGATTCACCTTCATGGGGTATTCAACCACTCTGCGGGGGCCATGACAACTAAAATAAGCAAGAGGGGCTCTCCTTGGGCCATTAATGTCTCATGATCTGTAGGCTCTCAATGCTATTTACATTAAAGTTTGCACATCCCACTTCATTGGTCCAAATGGTATTCACTTATGGGTGGGCTCCCAAGGATTGAATCTGGATAGTCCGTAGCATTCGGACATGCTAGGAGGTTCATTTGGAATGTGTTTAATATCAAACTAGCCTCGTTATAATGGTTCTTGGCGGCACTAGTTATGTGGTGGTAACACTAGAAGTGGAACATCCAATGTTCTACATGGTAGGTGCATAAGGTTAAGCATAAATTATATGAATCAGTGGTGGGTAGGTATAAAGCAAGATTGGTTAACTTCCAAGGATTATGTGCAAACCTATGGCATTGACTAATGAAGAGACATTTAACCTAGTTGCAAGAATGGAAATCATGAGAGATGTCGGTATATATAGCCGGCATGCCTCCCTCATATTTCATTGGTTGCCTAGCTTGTCTAGCTGCAATCCCTCACGAGGTTCTCCCCTCTTGCTCGGGACATGTATTCCTTTTGGTGATGATATTGAGAGCAGGTTCTCACCTATGTTTCCTCTCTCTCTCTCTCTCTCTCTCTCTCTCTCTCTCTCTCTCTCTCTCTCTCTCTCCTGTGTTTCCACTTTCCCTTCTTCCGCTGCACATTCTATCATAACCAAGACAAAAGCAAAAACCACTCATGGACACTCGTGTGTCATAACATCCAGCGCAATCTGAGTCTGTAAATGCATGTAGCTGTGACTTACCCCCCTTGGGATAAAATAACCTTAGTGCCCTTTAGGTAACGGAACACTCATTTGACAGACTACCAATGATTTGTGCTTGGGCTATGCATAAATTTACTCAATATTGAGACCACATACTGAATGTCAAGCTTGGTGTTACACAAAAAGATAAGGCATTCAATAGCTTCTTGATACAAAAGTCAGCATCAAAAGGGTCACCTGCATCTTTAAGACTTAAGTCGTAAACCCGGCTCCATAGTTATAGCCACAAGTTTATAGTCTTCAAGATTGAACCTCTTCAACAAATTCTATGTATTTCATTTGTAGCATAACAATGCTATCATTACACTACTAAAACTCAATGGCCAAATAGTAGTGCAATGGTCCAAGATTTGACATCTCAAAAGACATTTCTAAATCAGCTATAATAGTTAAAATATGATCATATTAGGGCCTATGAGAAACATGTCATATAACACGATGACTAATAAAACACCCTTAGACCTCTTAATATAGAGGGTACTATCACTTGGGCTATTACAAAAACCTTATACAGCCAAGTATGTATGTATCCTTTCATACCATGCTCTGGGAGCCTACTCAAGATGATATAAAGCTTTCTTTAATATGCATACTTTTGATTCCTAACTTCTCTAAACAAAACCGTGAGGCTTGAGATACATAGAACTCCTCATGAAAATTTCCATTCAAGAAGGAAGTTTTAATATCCAACTAAGGTATATTCTAACCGTTATATACTGCTAATGCAATTATACTCTACATTATAGTCATACAACATTTGGGTTCAAAGGTTTCACCATATTCAATACCTTTTTCCTGTGCATAACCCTTTGCAAGAAGCCTTTCTTTGTATCTCTTTTGTTGACACTACCGTTAGCTTTATGTTTAAGCTTGTAGACCCATTTCGTGTCAATGGCCTTCTTGCCATACGATAAGCCTACCAAATCCCATGTATCATTTTTTAGTATCGAATCATACTCAGATTGCATAGCACTCATCCAATTTTTAGATTCCTTTGTTTCATCAAAGGAGACAGATTCCTCTTCATTTATATAAATTGGCAATAAGAGTATGACATGCGTCAATATGAGATGCATGATAAGAACTTGCACGTGTTCTGCTAGGCAAAGGAGTGGCCAATTTGTTGCCACATAGTGTTTGCACTAGCCATTTCGGCATACTATTTGACCCCTCAATTTTCCTTCTTTCTTCATCAAAATTTTATCATCCACATTTGCCTTATCAAAATAAGATAATCTATGGGCAAAAAAACATGCTGATTTGTAACCTATGTGGGCTGATTTTCAACATTCCTTTGATTACCCAAATGCTCTACATTAATGTGTCTTGCATTGAACAATGGAAGGAGAGTGTTGAGTATGTCCTATGAACATACATTTTGCTATTTTTTACATTAAATCAAGGGCTAAATTGCATCTTCCACAAATACAACATCTCTACTCACAAGAATCCATTTGGTAGTAGGATGATAGAGATGATAATTCTTACTTTTTAAGTTGTACCCCACAAAAATTACGTTTAACAGCCTTATCATCAAGCTTGTTATGAGTTTTCTTAGGCACAAGTGTATAAGCAAGATAACCAAAAATGCGTAAGTGAGCCACAGAGGGTTTTCTGCAATTCCAAGCTTCAAAAGATGTAATTGTATGCAAAGGCCTTGTAGAACACCTGCTCAAAACATATGTTACATACATGACTGTTTCTAGCCAAAAACCATGCGATATCTCCTGATTTTGACCATACAATGTGCCATCTCCATGAGAGACCTGCTTTTGTGTTCAGCTACACCATTTTGCTAGGGTGTATAGGGCACAATACATTAGTGTTTTATCCCATGATCACCCATGTATGCATAAAACTCCTTATACATATACTCCCCCCCTTGATACGCAAGGTAATGATCTTATATATTGAAACATTTTCAACCATAGCAACAAAGTGCCTAAATCACATAAAAATCTCTAATTTCTATTTCAATGGATATACCCAGGTATGTCTAGAATAATCATCAAATGAATGTGACAAAATAGAGGTAGCCCCCAATAAAGGGTGTCCTCATCATAGGACCACATACATCATTGTGTTGTTAAACTGTAATTTTTGGATAGCTGAACCATATTTTGGGAAATGATGCCCGTTTTGCAGTTTTCCAAGAATACAGCCTCACAAACGCGTTTCGTAGGGGCTTCAAGATGTGGCAACTCAGACACCATGTCATGCTTATGTAAACATAGCAAACTGCCAAAGTTTAAGTGACCAAAGCGTGCATGCCATAGCTTAGCATCACTCATTGCCTTTGTGGCAAAAACTGTACATACAACATGCTTTTGTCTTTCATATGCATCTAGCCTATAATGGCCATGAGACAAAGTACCAAAAGTAACCTGCAATCATGAACAATACCTTTGTTATCCACAAATTGAACCACTAAGCCAGCCTTAGTTAATAGAGATAGATAACAAGTTCTTCTTGATCCATGGTACATATTATACATTTGAAAGCGTGGTTGTTCCACCATTTGCAATAGTGAGAAAAAATTCACCAACTCCTTTTACATGATATGAGATTTTTTTTTGCACATGTTAGAGTGTTTTCATATGGAGCAGAGTCAAGTAATGAGAACAGTTTCCAATCGCACTTGTCATATGCTCTTGGCCTGGCTTTGAGGCTACAACCTTATTTTTGGCCGCGACCAAGGAAACGTTATGAAGCCCTTTGGTTTGAGGTAGTCCCAGATATTGACTCTTTGCCTTCATCTAGAACAGGTTCGCATCAAAGGTTTCACCATGTTAAAACCGTCTCTAAGGCTTCCTAAAGTAAGTCTGAAACTGATTTTAAACCTGCTCTTTAGGAAGTAAGTCTAAAATCGATTTTAGACATCTAGTTGCAAAAAAAAAATTTCATAAATTTTTTATGAGTTTTTTTTTTGGTTTTTTGTATTTTTCTCCCTAGGTTCATGTATGTTGACTCATGTGTGTGGACTCACATCTCCTCTCTAGGCTCATGTGTCTAGGTTTTATATCTCTAGGCTCATATCTATAGGCTCGTGTCTTTGTATGAACTAGGCTCATGTAATGAATAGGCCTACCTAGGGCATAAAATTTTGAGTACTAGCCTTATATAAGGGGTTAATGTTATCCAAGAGGTCACATATGGAGGATGAAATATATCCATGGTAGTTGTGGTAAGAGTAGAGTGCAAGTAGACAGATGATATGGAAGTTCAAGCCATTTCAATGGTGTGTACATGTGAGAGAGAGAGAGAGAGACAGAGACAGAGAGAGAGAGAGGAGTTGCACCACATAAGAATGTTTGTATTATGATAATAATTCCACCATGTACAATTCTTTCATAGTCACTAAGGCCTTATCTTTTGACCCTACATAATAGGGTGTTCACACCTAGTGTGTTCTAACCTTGAAATACCCAACAAGGGTCAGTGTGTAATTATTGGGCAATAACTTTAATGCCCTGCTAACAAGTATATATTTTATCATATTTTTTATGCATAGTAATCGTAGAAAAATATGCTTGATTTAACGTGTGTAAAACCTAGCTTAATAAATGGAATTTGCCAATGTGCACAAGATTATTATGTGTGAATGTGCATAAGGTTATTTTATGAGTTATTTTTGTTGGCCACATGCCAAATGTTTGTACAAATTATTTATGCATGCTTGTGCATGGCCTTGCTATATTCCTAACACATGCTAGAAGAGTTTTGATTATTTACACTTAGTGTGTGATGAACAAGATCCAGTCCTTGAGCTATTTTTGTAAAAGTGAAAAATCAAGCCCAATTTTGTACGCACAACTATTAATAGCTCCTTAGGCTATATATTGATTACAATTCTCAAAATACTCATGTTGTGGAAGTGGAGCTACACACATGATGGTGGAGATTATGGTGATGTTGTTCTATTTCTCTTGTTTTTATGCTATGCTATGCTCAATCATATCAATTTGATTCAAGTCCATGCTTTAATATTTGATGTATTTGTGAGTTTTTAATTATTTCTTCAAGAAGTACAAAAGGTCCCATGATAGTGGTATCAGAGCTATGGGTACTTGCACTTGAAGAAAAAGCAAGAAGCTCACAAAAATCCAAAGGGTAAAGGAGAAAAATCCTCAAGGACTTGTGGATAAAGTTTGGAAGGTTCATGGGAATTTTGTGGATCCTTGGATCGATATTGGAATCAAAGGCTATTAATTGATGTCACCCTTTCTTATAAAACCACTACTGTGGAAGAGAAACCAGGCTTAGTCTCACAAAAGTGGTTTTGGCAAATTGAATATGGTTTGGAGATCCTTCTTTTTTACGGATGTATGGAGCAAGGCATGAGAAGCATTCTCTTACTCTCAGATTTCAGGACAGAGGCCAGAGGAGGAGTTGTATAATGGAGGGCTCATATAAATCCTACAACTCAAAGATTTTCAAGTTATCCTCACTAGAAGAAAAATGTGGTGCACCGATTTCAAGAGAGGGAGGAGGAATTAAAGTCTTATATTTTTTATTTTATTTTTTCCTCTTCAAATTTTCTCTCCTCTTCCTCTAATTCAACTGGACGGCAGCAGCTGTTTTATTTTCACCCTAGCAGTAGCAATGGCAACCATCTTTTGATCTCTTTTCTTCTCAGTGTTGCACTGTGTATGTTGTTGGCTACCATGGAGAGATTGTTAAGCTTTTACATAAAGCTTTTGAACTTTATTAAATTATAAGCTTATTATTATATAAGGTTAACAAATCTTTTTAACGAGAAGCGATGTGAGCTACACACTGCTTATAAGCTTTATTACAAGCTTTTGGTAAAAAGCATAACGCTTTAAGTTATAAAGCTTTTATATTAAAAGCTTCTAGAAAAATCTTTCTATTAAGCTTTTACCCTTTTTTTACATTGTTTGATTTTTTTTATTTTTTTAAAAGGCTTAAGCTTTACATTATAAAGCTAAAACATTAAAAACGTAAAGCTTTTATTACCAAAGCTTTTTTTAAAGACGAAGCATATAACTAGAGCTTTAAAGCCTTAAAGCTTTATATTGCAACCTTATAAGCCTTCAACAAAAGCATCTCTTCAACTAAATTCAAGGATTCCAAAGATCCAAGACAAGCAACATGAGACTTTCAAAAGTTTTGTCGAAGTTTGCTTTTTATTACAGATTTCATCAAGGTTGCTAATTATCATGAGTCAACCATGAGGAATAAAGATGACCAATGCTGATGAAGAACAAGACTACCACGATGTCTACTCGGCTCTTGAGATAACATATTTGTTTCATTTGATTATTTTTATAATAAATTTTATTTAAGACTTTTTTTGGTAAATTTTAGGAGAGTTTTTATGCATCAAAAGTAGAACTTCCTGGAGAAACTTGCCCTTCCATCTTGAACTATGCTTTATGAAATTTTCACTATGTATTAGTCTTGTAGTATGGGACACAAGATTAATCATGTGTGAAGGATTCCGATGCATACTTATCTCTAGATTTATGTGGGATATTTTCTGGTGGTATGGGACACTAGAATTTATTACACATAGAAGTCCTTGATAATACACTGTCTTTTATTAGAGAAGATACTTGAATTTATATATCATACGACAATTGATCTCCTTTTCTCGCAATAAATAAACACACAACTGAGGTCAGTTTCTTATCCAAGTAGGAGGGATGTTACATAATGTCCACCGGCCGGGACGCTAGTGTACCATCCTAGTGAATTGGTATGTGGGTGACCCCACATTAAATATTGGTTACCTAGTGTTATTGGTATAGCTTGAGACCATGCTTGGCGGGTGTATGTTGAGGTGTAACAAATAATGCCATGCTTAACAACTATATAGTGGGGTCAAAGAGAAACAAGTGGACTATACTAGACAACTACACACGGTCGAAGCGTAACAAGTGGTTTATGCAACTGATGTACCATGCTAATTGAAATTATAAAAAGTGGCAATGCACTCCATGCTAGATGATGTGTATAATGATACTCTCATTGTAGTGAAACAAGTGATGGTGTGTTTGTGCTTATCAATGTTTCATATTGGGATTAATTATAGAGAGAGAAAATTAGAACAACTAATATACTTCATATTAGGATTAATTGTAGAGAGGGAAAATTGATTAAAACAACTAATATGTTTACGTTTGAGAGATAGGTGATAAGCAGTGCACGTGTCGCACATAAGGGATCTTATTATTTTGTATTCTTATTTGTGATTTGATGTGATGAGTGCGAGGATCACCGATTTAGGTATCGCATGAGTTTCATTGCTGCGGTCCATGTTTACTCGAGCCTTTGAGCCATGCCTTTATGCCACTGAGCCATGTTCAGACCTCTAAGTTTACCTTGCAAGTTATGATGTCGATAGCGACAAGCACAACGTTGTTGTTGTTCTACACAACTGAGGACAATTGTTTCCTCAAATGAGAGGACTTTTACAGGTATATATTTTTATCATATTTTTTATGCATAATAATCATAGAAAAATATGCTTGATTTAATGTGTATAGAAACCAGCTTAATAAATGGAATGTGAGAATGTGCACAAGGTTATTTTATGAGTTATTTTTGTTGGCCGCGTGCCAAATGTTTGTACAAATTATTTATGCACACTTGTGCATGATGTTGCTATATTCCTAGCACATATGCTAGAAGAGTTTTGATTATTTACACTTAGTGTGTGAACAAGCCCTAGTGCTTGAGCTATTTTTGTAAAAGTGAAAAAACAAGCCCAATTTTGTACACACAACTATTCATAGCTCCTTGGGCTATATATTGAATACAATTCTCAAAATGCTCATGTCATGGAAGTGGAGATACATGCATGAGGGGGGAGATTGCACCCAATAGTGGTGATGCTATTCTATTTCTCTTGTTTTTATGCTATGCTATACTCAATCATATCAATTTGATTCAAGTCTATGATTTAATTATTTCTTCAACAAGTACAAAAGGTCCCGTGACATGCCCCATAAATTACAAAGAATAATAATTTTCTAGTTGGTATAGATTATATAAAAAGAAAATCCTTAAAGATCATGAAGAGGTACTTCCTTACAAGTCTTTAAGATAGTAATAGTTGGTTGGTACGTTATTAAGTATACCTACCTCTAGACTCATGTATGGTTGATTCCTCATGTCTGTTGACTCACGTCTCTAGACTCACGGCTCATGTGTCTAGGCTCACGGCTCCTGACATGTCTGGGCTCATAGCTCATATCTCCAAGCTCATATATGTGACTCACGTGTTTGACTCGTCTTTTTCCATGGGATTCTGGGCTCGTCTCCCAACCTGAGTGATCATTTAGCCTGGTTTTTAGAGTTTTTGAGGTTTTTTGGACTTGATGGGAGATAGTTAAGGATACTCATCCTAGTTGAGGAGAATGGGAGATGATTAAGGATATTATTACTAGTTAATGTTATTATACAAGTAACTAAATATTTTTAATTGTTTTTGGTTTTGCATGCTTATAAGCTACCAATTCAAACAGTACAGTAAAAAATATGAAATGCATGAATAAAAATTAATTATCCCACTCTAATTCATACCAAATATAGCTTAATGCTTATGTTTTTAGAATGAATTCTACTCCTAATCACAATTTCCAAGTTATTCCTTGGCTTAATGCAATGAAATCTAAGCCTTGTGGGCTCCAAAATTATACAAATCACTAAGAAACTAGGGTTTTTCCCTTCCAAGATATGAAAATAGACTATCGTAATGCAAATGAACTTCAAATCAAAATCTTGGAATGTGGCCTCCAAATCAGCATAGGCCAATATTTGGTAGTCCCAATAGCTTGGAATGTACATATGAATAGAGCTAAAGCCCTAGGTTAGTCCTCGCTCGGTAGCGGTACCAAATATGTTCAAGTCAAGGGCTTACCTTAGTCTTACTGAAGCTTATCATTGGGCCTTGCCTTAGAACCACAAACTATAACTTCCCTATATGAATGTGCTAGCTCATCAGTCACATCCTCACTCCGTTGTCACATCAAAATGCTCCTTTGCCAAAGCAGTTAAGGGAGAGATTCTCTCTATGCCTAGATGGAGACAAAAAAAGGTGATCCTTCATGATGGTTCTCTCTCAAAAAAAGATGGAGACCGCTATCTTGCCATTCTGTTGAGAGGGAAATCGGTGAGAGACATTAATGCATGAGGATGTGATATTATGATATTACCCATTGCTATAAGAGTCAGCAGCCCACTAGTCGTACACCAACTCCACCTGCGTGCCCAACACCTGGCTTTGTCGGCTCAACTGGAAAGACCCATGTTTTTGCCAATGCGCCTCACTTAGGGTAGTATGTGCCTCAAAGAGGAGTTCTAGTAGTTCCAGAATTACCTTGGGTACCTCTGGAATGACCATAACAACCACCTATTCCTAAAGTAGCCCCCATGAACCCCCTAACTAAAAGGGAAAGAAAAGTAACTCAACATTCTCACACTTTCACACCAACTCTACATACTCTCACTTCATACTCACCTCTCATTCACAAGCTTAAGCTCAAGCAAATGACAAGCACATGGCATCCATGCAAACCCACACAACTACAAACCTCTCACACATGGGGAGTCTTCAAGATGAGCAAGCTATGCCCAAACACACCACATCCTATGCTCAAGTCCTAAGAGAACAAGGAGGAGATAAACTCACTCAACTCACTAATCTAATAAGAAACATAAGGATGGAAACAAGTTGGGCTAAAAGGGAATGAGATCTCCCTCACCCATTCTCTCTATAAATACTAAAATATAGGGGCATCCCATATGCACAAGTGCCACATGCGAGCATAGGTGAGTTCACAAAAGATATATAATGAGCTTAACAACCACAATATCTTAAGGTAACATATGTGCACCAAAGTGATATGCAAATACATGTGCATGTGCACCATCATGTGAAGAGGGTAGAGAGTGTTAAGCTATGGTGTACAGAAAGGGGTTAGCATCCCCCCACCTCTAATACACATCCGGTCCCACAAATATGGTTAGTAGAGATGGCAATGAGTACAAAAGAGATAGGGTCAATGTTAGAAGGAAAGATCAGGCCAAAGATGTGTCAATGTAGAGCATGACCCAATCCTAAGGATCCATAAGATGTGTCAATGAAGAACATCCTCCATGCATCAAAAAGTGAAGTGAGGGAAGTTTCCCCGCCTCAAGAGTGTAGACCATGGTGGAAAATGTGAGAGCTGCTCCCCCACCTCAAAATTCGATCCCATCTACTGCCAGGGTCCTAAAGACTTAAAAAAGTGAGGGGTGCTCCCCCACCTCAAAATTTGATCCCATGTACTGCCAAGATCCTAAATGAAAACTGAAAAACTCGAGGGGCTCCCAAAAGTGTATGCTGGGATCCCATATGTATGAGGCTAGAGTAGGTGCTCTAGCGAACGCCAATGAATGGTATGTTGATGTAGAAGGTGACATCAATGAGGCCCATATAAAGTCGATGTAGAGTAATCCAAGATCCCATACAAAGCGGCTTAAGGTAGGTTCCCGAGCAAAGGCCAAGGATGAATGGTAATAACCATGTGAAGTATGGCCTATGTAATAAGGTGGAGCTGAGGTCACCGAATGTGATGTGGAATGGAAGGGATGAAGAGGATCCCCCTCAAAAGATGTAGCAAGGATGGAAGTGGGAGACTCCTCAAAAGTCGATGGGCGAGGCAAGAGTTTCCACACTTGAGGATCCGGGATCCCAAATGTAAGTGCTAAAAGCGGGTGCTCTTTACAAATGCAAGTGATGAGTGAGAATCATACAACATGAGGGCAATGGTTCACATGCCCCGAATGGTGACAGGTAATCCCACGAGTGCAAGGATGTCCCCAAAAAAGATGTATTAGTGGTAGGGGAAAGATCCTCCATAATAAGAGGAGAGGGTGCTTGGATACAATGCTCAGTGGGCAAGGATATGTAAGCTATGTAGGATTCTCTTAAGGCTCAAGATATGACGATACAAATCTTGATGATGCCAAGGCCATAGGGGGCATGCTCCTCATGATGCTCCATGTGGTCCAAGTGATTCGGGTAAAAAATGTGTGACATTGATAAAATATACGTGACCTCGGGCTCAAGAGTGAGCAAGCCATGCCTAAATAACCACATCCTAAGCTCAAATCCTAAGAGAACAAGGAGAAGGTGAAGTCACTTAACTCACTAATCCTAGAAGAAACACAAAGATAGAATCCAGTAACTTAAGCTAGAGGGAAATGAGATCTCCTTCACCCATGCTCTCTATAAATAGTAAAATATAGGGCCATCCCATATGCAGGAGTGCCACATGGCGAGCATAGGTGACTCCACAAAAGTTATACACAATGAGCTCAATGTTATCTAAATACCCTAAAGCAACATACAAGATATGTGCACCAAAGTGATATGCAAATACATATGTGCATGCACCGTCATGTAGAGAGGGTAGATAGTGCTAAGCTATGGTGTATAGAAGGGGGTTAACTTCCCCCCACCTCTATTACACATCCAATCCCATGGAGTGAATTTCATCCATCTACATCATATAGAGAACTAAGAAATGTAAACCCAAATCTACTAAGAAGAAGAAGTGGTTCTAGCACTGGATCTAGTTCTACTTTGTAAAGGAGTAGACAATTTACAAAGGTGATTTTAACCCATCTAGGCATAAGCCTAGATTCATTGATTGCTAATCTTTCAGCATATATTGAATTTTCCAACTTATCTGAAGTTGGTGTATCATATCCTTGAGCATTCCCCCCTTGCAAAACAAACAAGGATCAATAGGCAAAACCTGTAGAGAATCAATAGATACTGGCACAAGTAATAATCAATTAAACATGTTCAAAGAATTGGCATAGGCATGCTTATTGAATTCTATCATTAGATAGACAGAATCCTCTGCAAAAACGACATCCCTACTCATAAGAATTTTCTATGTGAGAGGATTATAGAGATGATAACCTTTGGTTTTATCACTATAACTAATAAAAATGTATTTCACTCTGCCTTGTCATCAAGTTTAGTTTTTCTTTGTGCTGACACATGTGCATATATATGCCAAACAACCAAAAACATGTATGTGTTTAACCTTAGGTTTTTGATTGAACCAAGCCTCATAAGTCTTTAAATATTTAGTGTGGCCCTTATTCAGTACATAGGTAGCACAATGAGATCCTTCATGCAAAACTCGTGTGGAAGTTGTTGACCTTCAACCATGCATCTAACCATATCCATGCGAATCATGTTTCTCCTCTTAGCAACACCAAATTACTCTGGTGTATAAGGAGTTATACATTGATGCTCAATACCTTTTTGTGCCAAAAAAAATCTTTGAATGCATTAGACATATATTCCCCACCTCTTTTTGAACAGAGAGTTTGAATTTTAAAGCCAATTTTATTTTTAATCATAGCAATAAAATATTAATACCTATAATTTTTATTTTATAAGGTAAGACCGGTTGTACTTGCTATAGTTATTAATGAATGTAACAAAGTATAAGTTTCCTCCCAAAGAAATAGTCCTCATTTTACCACACACATCAATGTGTGAGGAAGCATTTATCTATTGCATTATTTTAGAAAGTGAGAATTTTGTGATTAAATTTATTTACTACATTCTTTAGGAAAGGTTGGTGAGAAAATTTGCCAAGGATGCATCTTTCACATATATATCTTAATGGTGGATTAAGTTGAGGAAGATCTTGTAACATCCAATGTTTCTAAAAAAGCATAAAATCACCAATAGAAGTGTGGCCAAACCTAGCATGCCACAACTGGGCATCTTTCTTTGCATTAGAAATGTTTGCCAAACAAGCAACATTTTGTACAATCCACCATTGTTAAAGATCCAGTAAGAGTAATCAAATGGTTGTGTTCTCTGTCTCATAGATAATAAATGCATTCATCACATCTATAAATTCAATATTAAGACCCTCCCTTGGTAGAGTGAGTACAAAAAGCAGATTCTTTTGAATTCCTTGAACAAAAAGTAAATTTTGAAGACAAAGATCCTCACCGCTTGTAGTAGTGAGAACTATTTAACCAATACCTGATGGGGTAAGAGGCATTATTAGCACACGTAACAACGTGACCACCGTACGTAGTCTCCATGTGTTTGAAAAAACTTCTTTGAGAAGTTATGTGATTAGAAGCACCACTATTAAGAAACCAACTATTAGAGATAATGCAATTGAGATATGTATCCTGTTCAGGATTGTAACTGCAAATTAGTGGGAAGTCTTCATGGAAAACAACATTATCATAGTCCACTTTCTTTGAACTCTGATTGTCAAGGGAAGAACTACTGGAACCCTTGTTGAATTCCTTTTTCTTCTTTTCCTTATTTTTAAGTTTGATGGGTTAGGCTTCTTGGGCATGCCACCTTCTTTGGCTGTTCGAAATCACCCTTAACCTTAGAAGTTTTGTTTGATATGGTCTTTCATTGACTTATCCTTGGCTTCTAGAGCTTGATCATTGCTAGAACTCTTCGAGACATTCTTTCTACAATAGTAAGCTAACAAGCCCTTGATAAGTAAGAGAGGCTACATTTCCTCTCAAAGAAAGCTGGAGGGAAGTATTAAAATCCCGATAAGATTGAAGTAACAAATTAAGGGTGATGTTAAAAAATCACATCCTTTTCACGATGACTTCATAAGTATTTAGAAGATGCTTTCTTAAGCCTACAACTTGGTCATTCATGGACCCCTTTTCTTGCATATTTTATTTATCAAGTTTCCTTTCTGATATAAGCAATCCTTGTATCATTTTTAGCATGAAAACATAATTTTTAGAGTGTTCCAAGCAAGCATGGATGTTTTACAAGAGTGAATATGTGGAACAATAGATCTTTTAACTAATAAGGCAATCAATGCCTAAGCTTGAGCATCATGTGGATACCATCTTCTTTGGTCAGTTGTAGTTTGAAGAACTTGATGGTGGATCTGTAGGCCCTGATCCTTTTGAGGAGTGTCAAGAACAATTGTGCCAGGGAGGGCTCGTCACCCTTGATATGACCCCATAAGCTCTTTGCAATTTCTGACCATAAACCTCCATAATAAGGAGTAATTTTACCCATCTAATTTATTCTCTTTAGAAAGTATGTCAAACAAATCATTTACAGAATTACTGGCTTATTCTCTTTAGAAAGTATGTCAAACAAATCATTTACAGAATTACTGGCCATACCTGCTGACAACTGGTGAATCTGAGAAGGAAATATGCGAAAAGAAAGCTTGAACTGAAGCTAGTAGATGCTATTGAACAATTTTCAAACTGTTGAAAATTTGCACATTAGGATCGTTGATTGGAATTCTAGTTCAGTGATGGATCGAGTGATCCGACTTTGGAATTGTACAATCAAAGAAGATAGAATCGAACCATCACAAAAGTGGAATCGCCAAAGTTAGATTATCGAGGGGTAGGATGGTCGAGGTAGGATCGTTAAATGGTTTGACTTTTGGAATCAAATAATCAAAAGTGGAACTGACAAAAAATGGAATCAGCCAAAAGTGGAATTGGCAAAAGTGAAATCGTCAAAAAAGTGGAATCGCTGAAAAGTGGAATCGGTTGATCGAAGAAACCCATAATTCAAGAGTTGAATCGACTGATCATTATAAGCTTGAAAACGATCGCATAATCGAACGACTACACCCAAAAATGATTGTAGATAAAAACAATCACAAAAAGGGCGATTCTATTGGCCAAATTTCACCTGTTGGTGAAGCAGTGGAAAAGCAGAATTGTGTGGATTGCACGGGTGAAGCGATCGACTATATTGACAATTCTACTATTGATTGTTTGCGTCGACTATTTGCTGAGCTGAATGGATTGTGAGGAGTTGAATCACTTGCAAGAAACTACTAGAACAACAACACTATTGTTTGAAGCAGAATAACTTGAACAAGAATCAATTCAAGAAGAAGCAACCTTTTTCACTGTTTAGAGAAAAAGCTTTAATGAAAACTTTAATACCATTATGAATGATAAGGAGTTGCAATCACTTAATACCACTATGAATGATAAGGAGTTGCAATCACTCAATGAAAACCAAATGAAATAAGCTATGGAAAGCTTAAACATAGTGTAGAGAAAACTAGAAAACAAGCTATGGAAAACTTTGCTTTGATAACAATGTTAGCTCACATAGAATGGAGCCGGACTCACACACACACAATGCTTAAAGACAAGAACACAGAGGTGTCGAGTGTGAGAGAGATTGGTAAGCCTAAGAGAGAGAGATGGATATCTCTACAAGTACAAAGAGAAAGAATAAATGAATAGCCAAACTGTGAATAAGGTTGCTTATATACTAGCTACCCCTAAGGTGCCCGTCCACACCAAGGTGGCCATGGGGAAAAACTTAGTGGGATAAAAGTGACCATGGCATAAGTGTATGACATCATAGTGTAGTACTACCAAATATCTAATAACACCATCATTTGGAGAGGGCAGCTAATGCTAAGCTATGGTGTACAAAAAGGGGTTAACAAAAAGCTTAACCTATGAGAAAGAGTGTCATGTGAAGAGCTATAGTTACAAATGCAGAATATACAGGACACCCACAATTTGTAGCTCGTCGAGGTCATAATGCCAACACAAAAGTCCATAGTTTGTCACACTAATTGGAAGTAGAATAGAAAGCAAGGGTGAATGCTCAAAATAGATTACATCATTACTCCCTCCAACCAATAGTGTTAAATTTTAGGTCATGGTGTAGAGTACTGTTGAATTCCACTAGTCAAACCATCAATAGAAACATCTATAGCTCCCCTCCCAAAGATTAAAAGAAGCCTAGAGTGGATGTAAGAAGAGGGATGGATTGAAGCTTGGGATATACACTGGCATCTATTAATGCACAATAGCACCAAGTATTTTCCATATGGTATCCTTAAGCTATTTGAGCTCATTACTATGCATCTAGCAGCCTTAACATCTACCTTAGTGTATGAATTTGATCAAGAGCATGTTAAATATACCACATTTTTTGAGGAGGAAGATCTACAAGTTGTACACGATGCATTTATCTCCAAAAAAAGCCACAGCCACACCAAACCGAAATAAAGAGGAAGGAAGTAGAGAATCAAAAGAGGAGCACACTTACCCAATCTATAGGCCCATAATTTCTCTAGCTCAAGAAAATCTAGAAGTTAAAAAGAAGAGAGACAATACTAACAATCCGGGAGATAATGATCCTTGACCTCAAGGAGTACTAGAAGTAATGCCAACAAGTGCCACCAATCCACCACAATAAGAAGCCCCTTCTGAAAAACCAACAACTTTACATTAAAGTGTTATCTTGGACATCCGGCTAGTGATTATGAACTAATGATCAGAATAGGAAACCTTGTTGAATCCCAAACTCATGATGAAAGCTGTGTAGCACATCATACCGTTCAATCTGACTATGCCAATTTTTCCAGAAGCCTATACAACAACAGACAAGCACCATGGTTACCTTACCTCGTTAGAGCTCCAAAGCTCGATATGCTTGAATTAATGCCAATGGCATGGGAAGGAACATTATGGGAAAATGTGGCTAGGCACACCAACCTGGCTAATCCAAATCGAGTAGATATGTAAGAAATTAAAATGGTGGTTGACATGATAAGTTACTATTACAAAAGATGGCAAATCAAGCACAATGTCAAACAAAGAGGCAAGTATGAAGAAATAAAGCCCAATGTTGATTATAATTACACATAGCAGAATGCTAGAGCATCCAGTCACCACCATGGAGAACACCCTTCCTCCAGCTACCGAAGTATGCCACTATTTACAAAAGATCTTTACAGCAACTCCGAGTGGACCTAATGTTCGTGCCAATAAAAAGGCTGTTAACTAAAGTAGAATTCACAGCTCACGAAGAAAGGGATTCCCATTATTACTTCAACTTTCCATTCTTCGAGCATAACAACTTTGCTACCATAAACCTGTAACACTAGTACATGCTAACCATAATAAAAGCCTGGAGGATATCCTAGACCTAGTGATGGTGGCTAGAGTCAGGTTCTTAAGTTGCTCATGGTCTAACAAGATGATTATGTCTACACATTCGGTAGGAAACACTTAAAGTTTCATCTTAACAAAGACCCAGAGGAGGACATGTACTATTACCATAAACTCACATGCATGCCATCTTACATGCACATAACCTTTGAAGACATGATTAACATAGGGTTTTGGATGCCATTTTGTTACCTAAGGCAAACCCTAGGCAGCTACAAACACAAAGATCTAGACATAAAATATTATTCGGATCAAATGTCTTTAAAAAGTAAAGATTTCGAGGATCAAATGTGAGGGGGTTGTTAACCCCATTTTAGGTTAACTTAGCATCTCTACACATGAGAGATGGCTTATAATATGTGTCATGAATAGCACTATAAAATATTGTATTATGAGAAAAGCTAGCCAATGACACTTACAATAAGTTTTTGGGCGTTCCAAGTGTGAATAAGGACTAAATGTATGTAACTTTTTCTCATAATTAAGGACACAATCCCCAATTGAGCCTTGCTTGTCTGTTTGCTTTCTTGTGCAGACAAGCATGGCTTGCTTTCTTGTGTGAGAGAGAGTTGAAAGTCGATTGTATGATTCTTGGTTCATGTGCCTCATTGTGTGAGAGTGAGTAAGAGTGAGAGAAGAGAGAGCCTTTGTGGGTGTACGTGGAGCTTCTTGAGGTGACTCCAGGGAGAAAGATTCGGAGGAGAAGAAGCTAGCACCAACTAGTGAAGCTTAAAGCCTTCAAGAGATATAAGCTCGGGAATTTCTAAGTCCCCAACAAGTTAAGGTAAGAATAGCTTATTGTTTGAGCATTCTTGCAAGCGGTTGTGCAAGCCAAAGTTGATGATTTTTAATTTTCTAGCTTTTTTTTTTTTGCTAAGCTCACATCTCTAGATTCACATATGCAGGGTCAAGTCTACGCACTATCACGTCTACGAGCTCACATCTATAGGTCTATATCTCCAGGCTAACGTATGAAGGTTTACATGTCTAGGCTCATGCACCTAGACTCATACCTCCTCGGCAACGTGCCTTTTTTGTATGAACTTGGCTCACGTACTTCTCGTGTATGAAAGGAGTCTACCTGTGGTTCGAAAAGCTAAGAACTAGGCTTGTGATGACAGGGTTGGTGTGTAATTATTGTGTAATTATTGGGTAACGAGTGTACAACTGTTGGGTGATAAGTGTACTTAATTTCCCAATAATTACGAAGGACAAAAAAATTCCTTAGAATTCATAGTTAATACATGACAAGAAAATCTTCCAAGGACATGGCTAGGTATGTCCGTGTGTACGAGTCTTTATAGCCATAATAATTGGTCAGTATACTGTATTATTTATACCTACTCCATGCTAACATCTCCAGGCTCACATCTCCACGCTCATGTCTATAGGTTCATGTGTCTAAGCTCAGGCTCACATCTTTTTGTGCAAGAAAGTGAGCTCATGTCTCCTCCCTAAGAGCTTGTTTGGCCTAATTTTTAATGGTTTTTGTGATTTTTTGGACATGATGGAATAAGATTAAGGATCTTGACCTAATTAATGGTTGTGATGTAACTAATTAAGTGTTTTAGATGGTTTTGTATGCCTCTACTCTACCAATTCAACAATGCATGAACAATTTATGAAAAAATATAAAATGCATAATAAAAACTGATAATCCTACTCTAATTCAACATAATAAAGCTCAGTGCTCATGTTTTCGAAGTGGATTCTACTCTAATCACAATTACTAAACTAATCCTCGGATCAAAGCAATGAAAGTCTAAGTCTCTTGAACTCCAATTTCATGCAAATCATGATTTTACTCTTACCAATAAATGACATTTGAATGAACTAGTGCAAAAATCAAACACACAAACAAACTCATCCAATGCAAACCATATGTTTTTTGGAGTGTGAGCTCCTAATCAACACCGGGAAATATTTGGTGATTTCAATAGCTTGGAATGGACGAAAAAACACAGCTAACAAGGAGACACCCTGGAACAAATGTAGCTAGGCTAACTAAGGCCATCACGATTCAGAACTCAAAATCTAGTTAACTCAAATTTAAGTCGATTAGAATATTAAAACGAACAAAAAGGTAAAATAAATACACAACTAGTTACCAAGCAACAAGGAGAAAGGCAAAGTAATCTGTCATATGTATTGTATCTAAGTTGCTGCAAAATTAACCAGGTAAATTGTCACATATATTGTATCTAAATTGCTGCAAAATTAACCATACAAAGCTAAAATGTAAATTTTCAAAGGGAGGAGGAAATTTGTGAGAAAATCGGCTGTGTACGATGAAAGGAAACAAGAGTCCTCCCTGCCTGCCTGTGTAAGTGTTGCTGGTGAAGTGTAGAGTTAACAGAAGCCAAGAATGTTGCCTGTGTGAGTGTTGTAGTTTTGGTACCGGAACTGTTCAGCTGTTGATGAAGCTTGGCATAACAAAGCGAAGAAGAAATGCGGGGAAAGAGAGGGAGCAGAGCCCTCTCTGTGTAAAGCTAAGCAGAGGGGACTTTGTGTGAGCTAACTCTGAGGTGCGAAACTGCAGCTATTTTGGGGCAAAACTTAGGAACAGAGAGGGGGTAAGGGGCCATGATAACGTCTGCAGAGAGAGAGAGAGAGAGAGAGAGAGAGAGACCGTGTAGGCAGTGAAAGAAACAGATATTTTGGCCCTGAAAAAGAGAGCTTCATGAAGGACGGGGAGGGAGGGCAACTTGAGGGCCTGGTAATGGCGATGGAGATGGCCCTGCTGCTGGAAACTGAGGAGAACCTCCAAACTCTGCTCTGGGGAAATGAAAAGGATAAGGGAAACCTCGAGGGGGGTAGAAGCCATGGCTGTTGATGCCACTATTGGGGCTCGGGTTATGGGTTGGGGGAAAAAAGAAGCCTCCGGGAGTGTTCTGCAGAGGGCTCTGGCCAAAAGAAGGCGATCTGAATGCCACAGAGCCATAGCTGCCGGAGCCTGAGGGCGGGGCAGCAGGAGGAGGGGGTGTCCGAAACCCTAACCCTAAGCCGGCCATGGCAGAAGCTCTGTGAACTTCGTTTGCAGCAGCGAAAGAAGCAGAAACAGGGACCGAAACAGAAACAGAAGCCGGAGCAGGAGCAACAGTAGGGAGAGGAGTTCCATCGTTTTGTGCTGCAGAAGACGCAGCAGCAGCAGCAGCAGAGTTAGCCATAGCTTCCGCAGCTTCGTCTCTGCTCGTCTTCTTCATCTTGGGAGCCACGTCGTTGTCCCTGTTGAGAGGCAAGGACATGCCAGGGCCGAACACAACCCCTCGGAACACTGTATCAGAGTCCCCAACCCTGACTGTGACAAGGTAGCCTGCATCGAAAGACCCATCCACAACGCCATGGACAGATTGACCTACCTTGACAGTGGGAGCAGGGTCTTCTTTGTCAGGTGAAGCTCCTGCTCCGCCATCGCTCTGCGGAACCCGAGCTGATGAAGACCCCTGCTGCCTTTTCCTCCTGCCCGAAACAGACACAGGCGTTGTGAAGGCCTTCTTCTTCTTCTGCCTCACCCCTGCAAGGTCGCTAACCTCGCCCGGCAACAGTAGCATCCTCTCTGCTTTCCTTGGCCTCCCCCTTTTCTTCTTCGGAGGAGAAGATGCAGCAGCTGTTTCATCATAGCTCTGCTCCATAGCCGTCTGTTTTGCAAGTACTCTGCTACGCTATGAGAGAAGGCTTGCTTCTGCCCTTGTATGCCTGCTTAGGAATTCTTATGCAGTATCCTCTGTGCATGCTCTGCTCCATGTGAGGTTTCAGGGTGCATACTTTAACAGCCTGTCTTAAGGTTTTTCAAGCCTCTGTGCACATCAGAGCTTTTCCCTTAATTCAGAGTAGCACTTTGGCAAAGATGGGAGCAGAAGAGCTTCTGTTCATGGTTTCCCAGCAGAAATTTTCGCAGAGATGAAGAGAAAGAGAGAGAGAGAGAGAGAGAGAGAGAGAGAGGTGAGGTCTCTGTTCATGGTTCCTCACAAGCAATTCTGCAGAGATGAAGAGAGAGGCTTTTCCCAGCAGCAATTTTGCAGAGAGG